>NC_133363.1:48837948-49106729 GCF_049309525.1 Garra rufa
AAACTCCAAAATAGACAAAGACAAAACCCAAAAGTAAAGTAATGTACCTTTTGATTAATATGTTTCACTCTCTTCCTTTTTGTCTTCTCCGTCATGTTCCTTCTTTGTGCTTTTTGATGGGTCAATCCGAGCTGCAATCCACGATTTTTGGATCATCCAAGATATCAGCTTCCTAAACACAGTCATCAGTCTTAAAACAATGTCTACGATGCAAGTCATCCATCAGTGTATACTAATTTTCTCTTGTCAGGCTTTGTGTATTAAGCATTGTTTGGCCCAGGAGCAGTAGAACACAAAGGATCGTGGATTTGCATTTTCATCTTGTTACGCCAAATGGTAAGCTCGTTCCTGGTTTATAGGAAAGTCATACAGTAGTTTCTAAGATATCACAGGGGGGAAAAACTTTCCAGTAATTACACAGATTTCCCTTCCACAAAAGTTTTGCTTCTACACTCTTAAAAATAAAATTGCTTGACGATGCCATAGAAGAACTTTTTTATCTAAATGGTTCCATAAAGAACCTTTAATATCTGAAGAACCTTTCTGTTTCACAAAAGGTTCTTTGTGGTGAAAGAAGGTTCTTCAGATTTTACAAAAAAGGTAAGAAATAGATGGTTCTTTAAAGAACCTTCGACTGAATAGTTCTTTGTGGAACCAAAAATGGTTCTTCTATGGCATCACTGTGAAAAACCTTTTAAAGCACCTTTATTTTTAAGAGTGTATTTGCCACTTTCTAAATTCCCAATGCATAAGATTTCATCCATTTCACACATTACACATTATTTCACTAAAAATAAAGGTTCTTTACTGGCATTGATGGTTCCATGAAGAATTTTGAACATCCATGGAACCTTTCAAATGCAGGAAAGTTTCTTTGTAGTGGAAAAAGTTTATTTAGATTTTTAAAACGTTCTTCAAAATGGTTTGTTGAAGAACTGTTCACTGAAAGGTTATTTGGGGTACCAAAATGGCTCTTCTAAGGCATCACTGAAATAACAACCATTTGGAACTTTTATTTTTAAGTATGTAATGTTATTCAGCTAGGATTTCGCTAAAAAAAAACTTTTTTAGCCCACAAATGGTCAAGATCCTTTGAACATAATCTTCTTAGGGTCTCATTACCTTAACTCTCTGAAATCTCTATGATAATGGTGGTCCATCCATTCTCCTACAAAGTAGAGGACAAGGGAACAAGTACTGAATACAGAACAATTTTATTAGTGTTTCCCCCACAAAAAAAATAAATTAATAAAACTTCCCTCTACCTGGTCCTTTCTTAATGCGCATCCAGGAAAACAGCCCAGTGAGACATGAGATTAAGTCCAAATCGTGTCCAGGATGCATTTCATTACACATCTGAACAGCGGGTCATTCATCAGTTTGACAGGTCTAATCCCTTTGGGTCACATTACAGAAATATTTGTGGCTTGATGGCCACTGAGAAAGGACCACCAGAAATGGAATTCCAAAAACAAGATTTACTGTTGCCCCATGATGAGAAGTCACACTGGAGTCTATGTGTAAGATGTGGGATTATGTTTCCAATATCAAGGTGTTTTTTTTTCCCTCAAATGATCGCTTGAATGGGAGTCTGCAATGTCTGGCACATTCTGTCCACATTTACTGAAACAATGTTTGTGCGCCATTCACACACACTCATCTGCAATCAATATGCCCTCCTGTGTCAAACCTTAAAGCGAAGTAATGAGAAAACAGGACGACTACAGGTTTTAATAGCGAAATTTCAACAACACATGAAGACAGATGGCTATAGACTTCAGTGTAGAAGAGAAAACTTTAAGTGGACTTGTTCACCAAGGACCCATTAACAAGTCTAGAAGATATTCCCAAAACAATTAAAGACCATCTACAGGACCTACTGCAATGTGCACATGGAATCTATTTTTTCTGTGGAATTTAGCAATGGGTTTAACTCTCTAATGCCATCTTTCACAGCAAAGGCAGTAGAGAAGCAGATTATATAACATACAAAGTTTACTTTTACAGTTTTTTTTACAATCACTAGGACACATTTCTCAATACTAAAGTGACTTTTTTTCCTAACCATCTTTCAACTTGACACAGCAGTTAATTTCACATTTAAAATGCACTAAAACTATAAAAATGCATTAATGCCCCAAAAGAACTCTCAATCAATTCTTACATAACTATAGCAAAGGTTTTCACCAATCTTTCGCCATTTTTTTTATATGATATTACTGTAGAACTGTTACAAATTTCTGTCTTATTCATTTTTGTATTATGCTAGGTTTTGAACTTAAGTTTAACAGTTTTGAAAACAGTATGTAAACATGGAAATTGGCTTGTTTAGTACATAAAGTTTTGGTGGTGTTTGTGTCAAAGTGATAAAAGAATTCAAGAAAAATATTCCAAATTCAAGTTAAAGGTATAGTTAAAATAAAAATTAAATAAACTGTTTATTTACCTCATGTCATTCCAAACCTGTATGTGGAACACAGAAGAACGGCTTGGAACAACATGAGGGTAGTACCACAAATATAATTTCACTCTATTCCTACAATTAGTAAATGTTACAATACTCAGTATTTCACAAGTATAGCCACAAGACAAACTTAACACATTAACATGATTGTAGTGTCAGGACAATGTAACCAAAATGGGATTTTTAATAGCTTTTCAGCTCAAATAATGCATAGGATTTACCAGAAGAATTAATGCAAGTGCTTTCATATAATTTACAAGCTTTACATTACTGCTTAAGTCCAAAAAATGTACTTCCTATAAAAGTTCCTCACCATAACCTTGATTTTTGGCCTCATGAGCAACAGCGAAGGAGCTGCCTAGAGGCGGTCTGTCAAACGGTGTCGGAACTGGAGCTGTTACAATGACCTTTTAACACCAACTTCACTTTAACACAGCTTCAGGTTGATAGGACCCATAATTTCACAGCGCATCAAGTGGAAGGCAATCACCGACTTTACAGTAAAAGAAAACACGACCCAGAGGATTGACTTTCTGAGACAATTAAAGAAATTCAATCTTCTACACACCGCAGTGCGACCACAGAGGCCATCCATACCTCATCTATAACTGTCTGAAACAGACAATCACATCAGCTCAGCAAAGAGCATAACCAGCTTCAAAATGACTTTTTATAGATTGACCAGATGCCATAAATACAATATATCTGCTCAAGGTATCACACTATGGTTTACATTCAGCTGACAATACTTCACGTGCAATTTCAGCAGAATCTACAGTCGTGGCCAAAAGTTTTGAGAATTACATAAATATTGGAAATTGGAAAAGTTGCTGCTTAAGTTTTTATAACAGCAAAAAAACTTGAAAAAAAAACTTATAACAAGAAAAAAACTTTCCACTACATTGTTAAGAAGGCTTCTGGGAGTTCAAGAAAGTCCAGCAAGCGCCAGGATCATCTCCTAAAGAGGATTCAGCTGCGGGATCGGAGTGCCACCAGTGCAGAGCTTGCTCAGGAATGGCAGCAGGCAGGTGTGAGCACATCTGCACACACAGTGAGGCCAAGACTTTTGGAAGATGGCCTGGTGTCAAGAAGGGCAGCAAAAAAAACATCAGGGACAGATTAATCTTCTGCAAAAAGTATGGCGAATGGACTTCTGAGGACTGGGGCAAAGTCATATTCTCAGATGAAGCCTCTTTCCGATTGTTTGGGGCATCTGGAAAAAGGCTTGTCCGGAGAAGAAAAGGTGAGTGCTACCATCAGTCCTGTGTCATGCCAACAGTAAAGCATCCTGAAACCATTCATTGCTTCTCATCCAAGGGAGTGGGCTCACTCACAATTTTGCCTAAAAACACAGCCATAAATAAAGAATGGTACCAAAACACCCTCCAACAGCAACTTCTTCCAACAATCCAACAACAGTTTGGTGAAGAACAATGCATTTTCCAGCACGATGGAGCACCGTGCCATACAACAATAGTGATAACTAAGTGGTTCGGGGTTCAAAACATTGAAATTTTGGGTCCATGGACTGGAAACTCCCCAGATCATAATCCCATTGAGAACTTGTGGTCAATCCTCAAGTGGCGGGTGGACAAACAAAAACCCACTAATTCTGACAAACTCCAAGAAGTGATTATGAAAGAATGGGTTGCTATCAGTCAGGATTTGACCCAGAAGTTGATTGAGAGCATGCCCAGTCGAATTGCAGAGGTCCTGAAAAAGAAGGGCCAACACTGCAAATACTGACTCTTTGCATAAATGTCATGTAATTGTCGATAAAAGCCTTTGAAACATATGAAGTGCTTGTAATTATATTTCAGTACATCACAGAAACAACTGAAACAAAGATCTAAAAGCAGTTGAGCAGCAAACTTTGTGAAAACTAATATTTGTGTCATACTCAAAACTTTTGGCCACGACTGTACACTGGATAAGTTGTATATAAGTAGGGTTTATAATTCACACCGACCAACCTGCCAACTGTGGATAAATATCAATAATGCATATCAACTTACTAGGCAGTTTGGCTGGTTATGATTCATAAATGATGTCCTATCACTTTGCATGCCATCTCTATCAGAGTTCCTCCAACATTAGCAATTCCTGATCTCATGACGAAAACGTACCTGTGGGAACTTTTTCGCAAAATGCAAAGTACATACCAATAAGTACATATCACTGCAGTTTCCAAAAGAAATGAACACTAGAGGCGGTAAAACAGTAGTAGACAGTTATGATTACAGCTTCATATGTTTTGCTTTTCAAATGAAACAAGCTTGCTCAGTAGCTCAGCTGACACAGAATTGGAAAAACATGACTCATAATGAAAGAGCGGAAAAATCAGGGATCGAAAAACAAGCCAAAATGGCATGCTTGCGTTTTTACCTCACATTCAATTTTGTTCATACTATCAGGTAGGTTTAGGTATAGTGCAGATGGTACGTTATTTTAAAACGTCAGGGAACATTAGAGTTATAGCGCCACTCAATGGACTGCGGTGACAGGTACAAAACCAACATCACATAAAATGTACCATATGTACGTTCATCTATTCCAGGGGAAAAAACAAACACTCTTTTAGCACAACTCAGTGGACACTCTACTAGAGACCTGCAACCGCGGGACCCAACGCAACAGAGTGTGGCGCGGGACGAAACTTGATGGGTAAGTGCGGGTGCGGGCGGGTAAAGACTCGTGTGTGTGCGGGATGCGGGAAAATAAAATGATTCGCGGGACTCCCGCAAAATAGAAATATCTAAACATAAAATATCTAAAAACAAAAAATTGTTATTCACCTATTGCACAAAAGCTGCAAGAACAACATAAATATGATTAGTAAGCATGAGAATAGGCAGTTTCGATTTAAAGCTTGTTTGCAGCGTGAGGAATGTAGCCATCTGCTGATTTCTGGAACGCATCGCCAATCAGTGGTGTTCAAGTTAAAATCCACTCACTGCTCAAAAGTTTTGCACAGTGCTGAATATTGCGTGCTTACGAATTACAACACACAAAGTGTAGACATTTATGAAAGGCTAATTGTGCATAATATCAATTGTGTTATAAGAGCTTTATGAGATTGCGTACTGAGATGTCAGCTTTAAAGGAGCTTTGTTTGTTTGCATTCTGCCGTGGATGCACGCAGTAGCTCATGTTTGCTTTTTTGTTAAGAATAACAGTGGTTTGTGAATGTTGATGCTTAGCCTAAATAACAAATATTTTATCCAGAGCATTTATGCTGGGGTCTAGTGGAGATGTTACAGAACTTTTTCATGTAAATTCAACCGATGTACTGAAAAAATCTCTATAGGTTAATTTTATGCGGGCTTTTGCGGGCGGGAGCGGGACAAAATATGAATGTCGCGGGCGGGAGCGGGACGAGATAACATTTATTTCCGCGGGAGCGGGACACAATCTTGCGGGAGCGGGACAGAAAAATCCGTCCCGCGCAGGTCTCTACACTCTACATCGAATATGTCACGAAACGTACATGGCGGTACGTATTTTGCGTCTTGCGAAAAAGTTCCCACAGGCACGTTTTTGTCATGTGATCATGTTGTTTATTTCACAATGACTGACTGTTGTAAAGCTGAAAGCCATTCAATGATTCAGAACCAGATTTACCAATAAACATTTAAATCTAAGATGTGACTTCGATAATGATATTTTTGTTTTGGCTAGACATTCTGAATGACTGATAACTTCAAAAATTAGTAGCCAATTGGCTGTAAATGGCAAATTACTTTTTACTGTTTGCATTTCAAAAACTTTCAATTTTTGGGTCATGACCCATGTTTACTTGCTCTGTTTACTTATTCTGAAAGCAACTCAAATTCTAAATACAACCTGACAAATAAAGCCGACAAGCAAATGACACACCGTCAGAGAACTTTACGTCCCAGAACCCTCAGCGGGGCTGCTAGGCGAGGTACAACTGTTGAGTGACATTAGGAGGAGAAGGGACATCACAGAGTCAGCGAGGTGTGTGTTAAGTGTGTACATGTGCGCCAACCTACCTAAGACAAAAAGAACAAAAAAAGAATATCACAATATCATTTTTAGGAACTAGCCACCAGGGCGGTCACCCAAGAACTAAACTTTCCCCAGATCTATTTTTCTGGTTGCATTTGCACTACTAGTAAGAACTCTGAAGTGATGTAAGCCAGCCTACAACCATGTCATTTAATTGCGGCATTCAATAACGACAACTGCTAAAGGGTGGAGGACTGAGAGGAACCTGGACTTCGGTGTCAGTCCATTTATCACTTTTTTCCATGATTGTTGGAGTTAGTTTGTGGAGTAAATATATGTAAACTGTGTGTTTACACAGTTTTCCAATGCCAAGCGTAGTGTGTTTCGTACAGCTTGCATTTGGCTAATCAACGTACACTTATGTCACTGCTAGTTCCTATTGTGCTGGGTTAGACCCTACTCTGAACCCTAAACTAAAAACATTCCCAGTTCCTGTGGTTATAGGAAATATGAACGCTCCTCTGATGTGAAAGCTCCTCAAGCCAGCAAGGTGCCTGTTTCTCCAGGGGCAATATGCCATAGTATGTGCATTTGTTTGAGAAAGGCGCATTGTTTGTTCCACAATTGGCTGTAAAACAGGTTTCTTCCAAGACTGTGGTGGAGAGGTCTTGCTTCCTCACTCTGCTCTGTCATCCGTAAGGCCCCAGATAAAAAGATCACAAAGTAAAGAGGATTATAAGAATAGAGGGCAGCCTCATGGTTTGGATCAATTGTAAATATGTGTGTGTGGGTTCCGGCCAAGATTTGTGAAGCTTTCTTCACACATTATCATAAACTCCCACTGCATGAAATACACATCGACAACAGTCTGTGGGACAAACTATATCCTCTCACAACCTATAGGGTAGAGGTCTTCATGGGTCTACTTGGATCCAAAAAGCCAAGGTCTATCCTGAGACCAAAACTGGTTTAGGTCCAAAATTTTGATCTGAGATTAGTCTGGGTCTTGGTTCATTTTTAAAGGGGATGCAAAATTCACTTTTACATGGTGTTTGCATATAAATGTGTCTCAACCATCCACACAACCACCCTACAATGATAAAAATTCATTCACTTCTTTTTTTTTTAAATCCTTATAAACCTAAACAGTCTCAATTATCAAGTTGTTTTGATTTTCTGAGCAGTGTGACATCATACTGCTTAGGCCCCGCCCACGTTTGCTGACAGACTGTCCCATATTAGCATATTTCCACCCTCAGCCAGTTGTACGCTGGCCACCATTTTCTCTGTGCTCGAGCTGCTGTAGCGACATCGTTTCGTAATCAAGGCATGTGTTTTGTAGTTGGATGTAAAAGTGAACATATGAGTCTTCATTTTCTCCTGACATCAGAGTCACTGAGGATGCAGTGAATTAGTTTAGTTTTTTATAGTAATGAGCTACCAAATAAACAAAAAACTGAAGAGAGGGGCGGGGTGAGCAGTAGCTCATTATCATTTAAAGAGACATGCACCAAAATGGTTTGCTGTTACGTGACACTGGGACACATGATAAAATGAGTTTTTGTCCTAATTAGCCACGGTGGCGACACACAAAATTTCAATTTTAGAAACGGTTTCTATTTCTACAACGTTGCGGCTGGAACTACAACACAAACTATGACAGTTATAATCTCAGGTACTGATTATGTGCTTTGTTCAATGTTAAAAGTGTCTAATGTGAGTTTGAATATCATTTTGTGTAACATTTATAGCCATACTTAAAGCAACAACAGATAGTTTACCTCAGATCTTAAAAATAAATTTAACCAAATGTGTTAAAACTGCGAACCAACACGTGTTTTCCATGACAAATTTCCCTCTTCACTAAGTTTTGTCAATTGTTAATTAGTCAAATTCTCAGTCTAATTCTTGTTTCAGGGTTCTCTTTCTAAATAACTTGCATTGGGTTAGTCACTCAATTAATTCTCTTGTACTTCGTTGCCACCCTTCTGAATTATGTTGCATTGATAAGAAGTTAACACAAACAAAAAGACTGTTTAGTTGTGCTATCTTACAATCAATATATAGTCAATGTAAGTTTAAGTGTTGCCTATGTAACCAGTTAAAACTTGAAGTGGTGATGAAAAAAAATCATGGAAAGAGTCTTAAAAAGGTCTTTAAAAGTTATTAAATTTAACTCCACGATTCCTGTATTTACCCTGGAGTAACAGCTCACTACTAGTTACAAAAGACACTGTAACAGTCTATTAGTCACAGGCAATTAGTTGCACTTTTTCATCATTTTCTTAAATTTTTCTTTTGACTATGTTCTGGCCCGCCATCAGTGGCAAAAAGTTTTGGCTTACTTGCCGACCCTTGCCCTAAAGAATCATACCAACTTGTGGAAAATGGGCCTCTGATGTCCCCTTTAATTAATGTGCTAAATGGACCCAAGACCACCCAAATTATTTTATAATAGGGCATATTTCAAATTTACTCGTTTCAGGCATTTAATAACATAATTATTTAAAACAAATACATATTAAATAATTCTATGACAACATTTCCTATCGCCTTACTTCTCTGTTCTCTGTCAGTCTGTGTAAAAAAGCAAACCCTCTGGAATACTGTTGTGCACTGCAGAGGCAGGAGCTCCACAGAAACTGTGCTCTGCAACACACAAGCCATTTGAGAGAATGAGTGCAGGGATTTGCTTATTAATATTAGCATAAGTATAAATTTTCTTTTCATTTGAGGTACAACAAAGCTATTAGCAGTTTATCTACTCGGAATTGCTCACCCAAGCAGAAGAACTATGCATTGTTGCCAGTTATTGATTACAGAAAACCATTTAGCTGAGGTTAATGCTACTAATCAAAATCCAATTAACATACACTGATACACATGTTGACATACACAAAGTTAGGCTACATTATCTGGCAACATGGGTTAAAAGCGTAGCTAATGTAAATAATATAAAGGATAAGAGAATGAATATCATCTACATGGAACATCTACAGGAAGATGGCCATACTTTTACATTTACACCGGTTTCTAAATTGTCGTCTCCAATTTTAGTCTGGCATACTAGTTGAAAAAGCCTCTGCTCTTCACTGTGAAGAGCTGCAGGCTGTGCAGATGTTGCTGCATTTTACATTCGAGTCCAGTGAGGTTTGAAATAAACTGTCATCGGGTCAATTCAGACTTTGGTCTAAATTTATCAGTGTCTGTCTTGGTTCGGGTTTTCATTTTTTTAAAATAATTTATGCACATCGGATTCAAATAAGAAGTGATTCGGGTTGGGAACATATTTTAGGACTATATGTTCGCAAATCATTAAAGGTCCACCAAAATGCTTTGAAACACACAGGGTTATTCTATTTGAACTGAAACAGGAAGACAGATCAGGACATACCCAGCAGTCTCGCCTCTTTTTTTAAATAGCCAATAGCGTTTCGTTTGAATCACAGCCAGAGCTGTTGAGCTGGGTAAAGCCGCATTTGACAGCGTATGACATCTCATCCAAATAGCATTATCTATATATAAAATAGCACTATGTGTAAACTTTAAATGAGTCCAATACGTTTTGTGGTTTGTGCCGACTCTGTGTGCACGCTGTGGTGGTTTGTACGACACAATGTGAAACCAGACTTTATTCGCCCTAGTGGAATGCATACAGTATTTACACTGTCTGAATCGTTCCCTATCCCCTATATAGTGCACTACGTGGCATTTATCATACAGAAAATAGAAATTCTGTGAACAAGTGACCAATTTTAGCCACAGCTTCAGTGTCTATTTATAGTGTAGGGGGTGGGACACAGAATTCCAGAGAGCATTTGATTGGACAGAAAAGTTTGATGAGAAGCTGAAGTGCAGGGTGATGTCATCAAAATGGTTGGTCCATGTTGGCGGAAGTTAGAGACTCTAAGTTTTAAACGGTATATCTTCTAAATGCAAGTTTTGTCAGTTTTGGAGCACACTACCTTACAAATAACCTTAAGAATGCATTCATACTAAAAGCCAAAAAACTTCAATCTTGATTTCATGGGGACACAGTGATGAAAATACTAAAGAGAGTAGCTTCAAACTATACACATAAAGTAGCAGATGTGAAAAAAAGACAAACTGAGTTAGGAACAAGCCTCATAAAAAGCCTACGACAGAAAATGGTCTTGAATTGTATGAAACTAAAACAAAGCATTTCCAAATAAAATAATTTTATATTCTTAATTTATATAAATTTTAATATTCTTATTGTGTTCCACAGTGAAAAACAAAACACATACAACTTGATGACGGTAAACTTTCCCTTTAAATGTGACCCTTGACCACAAAACCAGTCATAAGGGTGCATTTTTTAAAATTGAGATTTATGCATCATCTGAAAGCTAATATATATATATATAATATATAAGCTAAAAATTAAGCTTTCCATTGATGTATTTGTTAGGATAGGGCAATATTTGGCCAAAATACAACTATTTGAAAATACTGGTATCTGAGGG
This sequence comes from Garra rufa, assembly GCF_049309525.1. Taxonomy (NCBI): domain Eukaryota; kingdom Metazoa; phylum Chordata; class Actinopteri; order Cypriniformes; family Cyprinidae; genus Garra; species Garra rufa. The sequence goes on from NC_133363.1 coordinate 48,848,869, forward strand.
TGCAATGCATAATACTAATCAAAAATTAAGTTTTGATAAATTTACAGTAAGAAATTTACAAAATTTCTTAGTGGAACATGATTTTTACTATTTTGACCCATGCAATGAATTTTTAGCTATTGCTACAAATATTCCTGTGCTACTTAAGACTGATTTTTTGGTCCAGGGTCACAAATACTGTCTTGAGTGAATCTCAAAATGAATATCCATTTTTAATCTGTGTATTATAAATGCTGTGAACCCACATGGGTGTTTTTATTACATTGTTTTTTAGTGTTTTAATATCAGCCAAACATTAAAAATGATCATAACAATAAGATATTTCTCAGTTTTTGGACAGAATTTTAATAGCAGTGCATCTCTAAACACTACATAATGTCAGTTTCCAGCAGGCACTATTCTGAGGACAGTTAAGTTCATCTGATTACATGTGCAGGTATATACAGTACATAAGCCTTGATAAATGGCCTTTCAACAAGGGACAGAGACTGATCTGGATATGGACTGACCTGCTTTATTCAATAACTTTTTTGATGGCTGGCTGCCTTCCTGTCCTCTATCGTGCCCCTTCTCTCTCTCACTGTCTGTCTTGCTACTTCACAGCATAAATTCAATCTCAGACGCACCCTTGTGTCCTGTTCTGAGGCCCTGAACTTTAGACAAGCAAAGATTCCTGCCCTTGACAATGTTAATTCGTGTTCTCCACACTGTTTGAATCTCAAAGTCACACCAGCCGTTGTGAAAGCGCACACGGGCACATAACGGTGAGCAGTGAGTCGTGATGTCACAGAGGGCACACAGCAGGACACAAACTGAACATGCTGTATCTATTGATGCCACCCCAGAGAGCATGTCAGTTCCCCACCAAGACACAGAGAGGAGATGTGGCTGTGTAAAGCCTCCTTATTTATCAAGAAAGAGAGACCTTTAAGGCTGAGACTTAAACATCGATATCAGGGTATCTGCAGAGCTTTTAAAGACCTGCATAAATATGTCCAAACCCATACATTCAATACATACAATCTTAAAATTGCATTTTAAAACTTTATATTAGCAGTTGAAAGGAAATTTACTCACCCCCATGTCATCCAAGATGTTCATGTCTTCTTTCTTCAGTCGAAAAGAAAGGATTTGTTCTCCATATAGTGGACTTCAAAGGTGAGCAAGGTCCAAATTGCAGTTTCAATGCAGCTTCAAAGGGCTCTACACAATCCCAGCTGAAGAATAAGGGTCTTATCTAGCGAAACAAGCTCTCATTTCCAAAAAAATAAAGATTTATATACTCTATAACCACAAATGCTCGTCTTGCACTAGCTCTGCGATGTGTGTCCGTGACTTCACGCATTGCGTATTCACGTAAGAAAGGTCATGCGTTAGTTCTAGGTTAGTCTGTGTACTTTGGTTCAAAAAGGTAGAGTAGGGTGAAAAACTCTCATTTTCTCCTCCAACTTCAAAATCATCCCACATTGTTGTTTTACCTTTTTTTGCACTCCATTTGACTTTCTTTGTGCATTCGCTTTGTAAAAACTAGGTCGGTACTTCCGCCTCTGACACGCATAACTTTTCCAACATGATAGTCTAATGTGTGAGGTCAAGATATTGCAAGATGAGCATTTGTGGTTAAAAAGTAATTAGTAAAAGTATTTTTTTTTAGAAAATGACTTTCCCTAGATAAGACCCTTATTCTTTGGCTGTGATCGTGTAGAGCCATTTGAAGCTGCATTGAAACTGCAATTTGGACCTTCAACCTGTTGATCCCAATTAAAGCCCACTATATGGAGAAAAATCCTGGAATGTTTTCCTCAAAACCCTTAATTTCTTTTTGAACATCTTGGATGACATGGGGGTGAGAAAATTATCCATTTTTTATTCTGGAAGTTATTCTGAATCTTTAATTATTAACAACCCCAAAATACAGTAGGAGCCACAGTACACTTTCAGTATAAACCCTATAAAGTAAACATTGTCGGAATTCTTTAAAAAGTAGTTCATAATCAGTCGCTTGGCATAAATGTGCAATATTCAGAATTCTTAAAATGTAAATTGAGACTTCTGTCATAGCATTTAGTATTTTTAAGACTTTTTATGACCTTAAATTTGATCAAACTGAAAACAAATTGCTATTTAATTAATATAAATAAAATAAGCTGCATATGCCGTGTACTATATTTTAAAATAAAGAGGCAAACTTAAAAATAAATATATAAGTGATTTTTCCATTACTCCACTGATTATTTCCTTAACAGCCATAAATTATATAATGATTAATAGGAGTTAGCCATTGAGAATAATTACAAACTCAATCATGGTGAAATTGAATTTACATGAGAAGGGGATCACATTTACACCCAAATGATAATTAATCTACATGAAACCCGAACCTCGAACTGCAGCTATAAACTGCATATCATCTAGATTAAGTCCACTTAAATCTACTCAATTAAGTTAGTGAACAGAAAGTGTTTGTGTGTGAAACATTAAGATGCCTTTTTTTAAAAAACGGGTTAGTAATTCACTTTTATGTTGCTTTATAAAAGCCTTTTAGATTATGTTGATAAAAAGATCTTTAATATGTTTTCTGCTGAGTTCAGCATTGTTCTGGGATGCTTTCGGGTTTCAGCGCGACGTGGCTCACATGTTAATGTAAGTGGTGAAATAAACACAAAGCGACTATTGCATCAGTGCAATCACTTATTTAGCAAGATAATTGCAATTTGATATTTTTGTCATGTGAATCTTTATATTGCATAGTATCTAAAATGTCTCTTAACTTTTGCACACAGATTCACCAGTAAAACTGATGTAAAAACATGTCAAATTCGTAAAAGGATACTATGAGGATGTAAGAGTGAAATCTGAAAAGAGGTAGAAAGAGGACAGCTGCAGGGGGGGAATGATTGGACTGAACTGAACTGAAAGGCCTTGTGTGGGAGGATGGATGTTTGAATGGCTCACACCTCCTGTAATAGTCTGAGAGATATTTTAAAGCCTCTTTCTGACACCCAGGGTTTCTCAGTGTCACAGAAAGGAACACAGTGCGAACAGAGAACCACTTCAGTGCTTTTACTGTTTGACACAGTGTGCACTTATACACGCATGAACACACAAAAACACACAAACACCCTAGAAGTCAATGACCTCTAAATTGACACCTGACCCCAAATTTCCAAAATATCTGGTGTGGTCAATATTATTTCAGTTGTCGTTAGTAAGGCAGCCACCGCTAGTATCGCTCACTCTTGTCTTGAAGTGCTTCAATCGTAATAAGTATTAAACTTTGGCATATAACATCATAAACCTACAATTTTCTCTTGCTGGAAGATAAAACTGATGAATAAATGTGACCCTGGACCACACAACCAGTCTTAAGTAGAACAGGTATATTAATAGGCAAAGAATACACTGTATGGGTAAAAATGATTGATTTTTCTTTTATGCCAAAAATCATTAGGATATTAAGTAAAGATATTATTCCATGAAGATTTTTTGTAATTTTCCTACTGTATATATATTAAAAAGTATATTTTTAATTGCTAGGAACTTCATTTAAACAACTTTAAAGGTGAGTTTCTCAATATTTAGATTTTTTTGCACCCTCAGATTCCAAATAGTTGTATCTTGGCCAAATATTGTTCTATCCTAACAAACCATACATCAATGGAAAGCTTATTTATTCAGCTTTTTAATGTAACTGTAATTGGATACTGATGCAACTGGTACATCTCAATTAAAAAAATGACCCTTAGATTGACCCGTGTGGTCCAGGGTCACAAATACTTATATTTATTACATTTACATTTATAGATTTGACAGATGTTTCAATGCTTACATTGCATTCAAGCCATACATTTTATTTTTTACCTGGGAATTGAACCCATGACCTTGCTGTTGCTAGCACCATGTCTGAAGGATTAAAGGATTAGTTTACTTCCAGAATAAATATTTCCTGATAATTTCCTCACCCCCATGTCATCTAAGGTGTTCATGTCTTTCTTTCTTCAGTTGGAAAAAAAGGGTTTTGAGAAAGACATTCCAAGATTTTTCTCCAAATAATGGACTTCAAAGGGAGACAAGTTCAAGGTCCAAATTGCAGTTTCAATGCAGCTTCAAAGGGCTCTACTGATCCCAGCCAAAGTATAAGGGTCTTATCTAGTGAAACAATCTGTAATTTTCTAACATAAATAAATAAATAAATAAAAAATCTATACTTTTAAACCACAAATCTTGCACTAGCTCTGGGAGGCATGTCCACGTCTTCTGACTTCACACACTGCGTAACTACGTTGGAAAGGTCACGAGTGGTTAGTTTTTCATCTTTGTTCTCCAGTTCAAAAAGGTAGGGTAGGGTGAAAAACTCATCAAAACCATCCGACATTGTTTACCTTTTTCATAAAGGCCGTTTGACTTTTTTTTGCTTTGTAAACACTTGGTTGGTACTTCCGCACTATATAGAGAGTTAAAAAGTATTTAATTTTTTTTTTTTTTTTTTTTTTTAAAGAAAATTACAGATCGTTTCGCTATATAATACCCTTATTCCTTGGCTGGGATCATGTAGAGCTCTTTTGCATTGAAACTGCAATTTGGACCTTCAAACTGTTGGCTCCCATTGAAGTCCACTATTGAGAAATCTTCTGCAATGTTTTCCTCAAAAAACATTTCTTTTTAACTGAAGAAAAAAAATTAACATCTTGGATGACATGGGGGTGAGGAAATTACCAGGAAATTTTGATTTTGGAACTGAACTAATCCTTTAAAAAGAGACTTTAGGGTATGCTCTTTGGAGTTGAGTCAAAACTATAAGTAAACACACATCAACCAATTATACTAACGTCCCACCAACCATTCTCAACGTCTGCGCTTTATGGGAGCCATTTTTGCAAAGGTTAGCACCACTCACTTTGTCTTTAAAAGGTCTGAATACACTTTCTAATGAGATCTGGAGCTTGTCTAAGAAACACTGACCATTCAGAGCCCTTTTTTGGAGGAATTTGTTTTCGGAAACTTTTACAAAGTCTCTGGAAGCCACTGATGTCTGCGGCCACGGACAATAAAAATAATTACTCTACATGGCCCTGCTCCATGCTTCACAACTTTATGGGTATTAAGCATTTTCTGCTTCGTAAATTAAATATACTTCAGTTTTTACGACTACCGGGACACTCCACAGGTGCAGCCGTTGCGCAGAAACTTCGGTGCGTGCGTAATGTGACGTTTGTCATGTCAATGTATTTTGTGGGGAGAAAGAGATCACATCATGTTTCAGATAACAGAAAGCGATAAAAAAAAACATTAAACCAGCCTAAACTGGTCTTAGCTGGTCTCCTATGCGGGCTCAAACTGGCTGTTGGCTGGTTTTAGATGGATTTTGATCTTGAACCAGCGGAAACCAGCAAAGCAGCAACATTTTTTTGTAAGGTTTGTGTTTTAAATCCTTCTGCTAATTTCAAAGAGCCATAAATCCTACCTGCTTCTGTCTACTGATGAGACGTGCTTTCTATTTGTCAGATCAATTTAGCACTGACACACAAATCAATCAGATTCTAATGTGTGTGTGTTTGTGTGTGTTCTGTAAATGGCGACACTGTGAATACCGTTGTGGGCAGCACTGTGGTCCGGCTCATATGCGTTCCAGGTGACAGCCGACGATTTACACAACGCTCACAGCATTCGGAATTTAAGCCTCACACATTTTGCACACGCAGGGTCCAAAGCCACATGCGAAGCTCTGTGTGTTTTTCCACAGCTGGAACCTCAACCCTCACAGTCAGATACAGACAGAATGCATATGAGGAATTGCTGATGACACCAGCTGAAGCATTTCCAGTAAGTATTATGGAAACCGAATGTCCAGATTTAAAATTAGAACAAGATGAAAATAGAACATCAGAACAAAGAGAAAAAAGACCATATTCAAGGCCATTGTTTAGCTGAACGTGTCATGCACATTTTGAAATTAAACAAGAGACATCAAGCAAAAAAGGCCATCTGTAGCACTTCTAAACATACTGTTGAGCTACAAAGACTATCAATTATCCACTCAAAGTTTACAAATACAAAATAGCCATGTGTCTGTAATCTAGTCTTAGTCTTCTTACAATAAACAACTGATACAACGTTTTCTGTAATCACCAAAAAGCCTGTCAGCAACAGGAACAAAACGCACAAACAACTTCGCTGCTTTTTACGCATCTGTTAGTTTCAATGTAGCAGATGCCTATAATTCAAACTTGTTTACAATGCAGTAAACAGCAGTGTTTCTGTAGCTCAACTGGTAAAACATAGCTCTAGCTATTCTAAGCTATTCAAGCTCAAGGGTATTTAGTCTTTTTCAGATCACTTGGTGGGAGACCCTTGTTACATCATGTGTAAAATTGAGTTTTTGGCAATTGAAGCCAAGCTTAAAATAATAAAACTAAAACATTTTAGCTTTAGTTGTATTTGGTTGTAGTGAACTTAAAGGTATTTTGTGTTAAATAGCTTGAGATCACACACTAATTGGCAGACCCCTGCAGTACCACCAGAGACATCCTAGAAGTCAAGGACCCCCTGTTGAGGACCCCTTGCGTAGCTGGAATGCCCGGTTTCTTTGTATAATGCATAATGTCTGAAAATACATAAAATGTAAATTCACATTAGTTCAAGTACAGTGAACTAATAAACCATTTCTAGGCCCAGAGTTGATTCCTGAGTGCAGTAATACTGCAAAACAATATGCAATTTAATTTAGGACTTTCATATACTGACATTAGAAATGCGCTCCACTGATCTTTCTAATAGATGTTATTGTGCGCACACATGCAGTGCGTGAGGAATATATATAGTTCAGGACTAGTATGAACATGCAAATACACAAAGACAAAATGAAAACGGTTTCGTTCCTGTGTATATTCTAAATGATTCCAAGTAGCTGGAAAAACAGGTTCTGCAACAATAATCTATCATGTTGTTGTATCTTCAAGCCAAGGGAAAGAGTCACCTCTTCTGCATGGACTGTGTTGGCCTTGCTTCTTTGTCTGAATTACTTTCTCTAATATGTTTAACAGCTTTAACCACATCTTCTATTGTACTATAAATAAATCCCATTATGTTGTTGAGTCTATGCCACATACACACTGTCATTAGTCCTTTGAGTGCCTTATCTCGTTCTGTACACACAGTTTGCTTATTTACTAATGTGACCACGGATTCTACGGGGATTCTCAGGTCGTGAAACCTAATCTTTATTAGTTGTATCATTAAATTTGAACAAATGTCAGAACTGAAGTGAGCAACTAGTGGCAGTGATACCACTCTAATTGTGGACACTGACAGCGAGTTGGAGAAGCGTGTCTCTGTTCTCCAAGTGCAGTGTAAGCAAATTGCAGAGGTACCAGAGGTATATGTCTCTGCTTATTTGCAAATTTCTTATACCAGTCTGTCATTTTATAAAGTACTTGCTTCCAACCTTCCTACAGTCTAGGGAAAACCCATTACTATATGTCATATGAGAATCAAAATCCGTTAAAACTTTTTCATGTCAAGGATGGCCAAATATTATGGTCCCATTTGAAAATATAGAGACAACTATATATGTGAACCTGGACCACAAAACTAGTCATAAGAGTCTATTCTTTGAGCTTTTTTGAAGATTTATACATCATCTGAAAGCATGTATGGTTTTTGTTAGGGTATGAAAATATTTGAAATTTGAAAATCTGGAATTTGAAAATCTAAATTTTGAATCTAAAATAAAGTTGTCCAAATGATGTTCTTAGCAATGCATATTACTAATGTAAAATTAGGTTTTGTATATTTATGGTAGGAAATCTACAAAATATCTTCATGGAACATGATCTTTACTTGATATCCTAATGATTGTTGGCATAAAAGAAAAAAATCTATAATTTTGACCCATACAATATATTGTTGGCTATTGCTACAAACATACCCGGGCTGCTTACGACTGGTTATGTGGTCCAGAGACAGAAACTTTATTCTTTATTCTTAAATTTTCTTTCTTTCTACTATGGAACAAAATTTTGAGAAACGACTCTTTTGTCCATACAAAAGAAGTCAATGGTAACTAAAAAGGCTTTTGTGTTCAGAAGAAATAAAAGTCATACTGGTTTGGAATGACATAAAGGGAGTAAATGATGACAGAATTTTCATTTTTGGATGATACTGTCCTTGTACAAAAGCCTAAAGTAAATTATTAAAACATGATCCAGCAAATATTTGAGTATTTAAGTAACATTTCTCTCTGCCGACTATTCATCAGATTCGTCAGATGCATATATCTGAAGAGCAACATTTTCAAATGAATACAGATTTATTATTATAATAATACCTCTCACAGTAAACAGTCGCAAACCAATTTTGCAGATTATACTGTCATATAACCACCATTTTTTTAGAGATAAAAGCTAAAGCTGCAAACAGAATGAAAATTCAATTAGTTTTTAAAGAGCAAAATGAATCCATAATATCAAATCTGATACATGAGTTAAGAACAACCAGGTCTCATAACAAAATTATTTTGTGAGACGGAAAATATGTACCAATAGGTACGTATCACTGCCGTTTCCTACAGAAATGTCCACTGCATCCGCATTAGAATTCCACATCCTAAGCCCAATTCTGTGCTGGCTGAGCTTACGTCCAGAAAGCAAAACATATAGAGCTGTAATCATAACTGTGTACAAAAATCATTACAAGTGCTCGCTGTTTTACCTCCTCTAGTGGACATTTCTGTTGAAAACTGCAGTGATATATACCAATTGGTATGTATTTTGGGTCTTGCGAACCCCAGGTACATATCATATAAAAATGCACTTAGTATTTTTTTTTTTTTTGCTATCATCCCTAACACCCCCCAACTCCAGTTTGAAAATCACTGGGTTTCACATTTTATTCACATTTCTATAGTATTTTGTCACTTCCAAAGCAGCCTTCTAGTTCCATTTATCCTTCTGCTAATAAACTGACTGCTGTATAAGCTATAGTATATCAGGCCAATACTGTATTCTGCTATCCTTGCTGAAGTTTGATCTGAACTGCTGACACCACTTGCACAGTTAAAGAGTGTAACAACTGAAAACAGGCTGCTGAAATGAACATGGGTCTCCACAGACATGTCACTTTAAAGAAACACCTCACCTGCCAAGTCATGCGAAAGGAAAGACAGAGGTGCAGTGACAGCACCAAAGACATTACTATACTCATGAATACTGAACAACTGAAGAGAAACAGGCACTGGATTTTTCTTATTCCAATCAGTCATGAGAAAGGTCAAAGTTCTTTGATGGCAACTCATAAACTGTAACTGAACTATACTCCCGAGAACAAACAATGTCAGCTTTATCAGTTTTATGTGATATATTAAAGTCTATTAATATTAGCATAACCTGCGCCTCTATACTCAAACATTCAGAAATAGACTATTTTTTAAAGGGATAGTTCACCTCAGTCATTAATTTCTCACCCTTTTGTCTTTCAAATTCTGTAAGACCTTCGTTCATCTTCGGAACATAAATTAAGATATTTTTGATGAAATCCGAGAGCTTTCCCATGCATCATGGTACTTTCATGAGCGTGTGTCAAAGAATGACCCCGAAGAGAAGTAACTGTTGACTTAAGTCATTATTTTTGTTTTCTTTGCGCACAGAAAGTATTTTTGTAGCTTCAGAAAATGGGGTTGAACCACTGATGTCATGTGTGACCCTGGACCACAAAACCAGTCATAAGGTTAAATTTTACAAAACTGAGATGTATACATCATATGAAAGCTCAATAAATAAGCTTTCTATTGATATATGGTTTGTTAGGATATGACAATATTTGGCCGAGATACAACTATTTGAAGTTCTGGAATCTGAGGGTGCAAAAAAATCAAAATACTGAGAAAATCACCTTTAAAGTTTTCCAAATTAAGTTCTTAACAATGCATATTACTAATCAAAAATTACATTTTGATATATCTATAGTAGAAATTTTACAAAAAATCTTTATGGAACATGATCTTTACTTAATTTCCTAATGATTTTTGGCATAAAAGAAAAATCAATAATTTTGACCCATATAATTTATTTTTGGCTATTGCTACAAAATATACCCCAGCGACTTAAGACTGGTTTTGTGGTCCAGGGTCACATATTGACTATTTTAATGATGTCCTTACTACCTTTCTGGGAGTTGAATTTGGTAGTTGCGTTGCTGTCTGCAGGGACAAAAAGCCCTCAGGTTTCATCAAAAAAAATCTTAACTTGTGTTCCAAAGATGAACGAAGGTCTTATTGGTTTGAAACGATATGAGGGTGAGTAATAAATGACAGAATTTAAGTTTTTGGATCAACTATCCCTTTAAATATTTGGGGTTGAGTTTTTAATGTTTTTGAATGAAGTATCTTCTGCTATCCAAGGCTGCATATATTTGATCAAAAATACGATAATATTCAGTAATATTCAGTGTGACATGATCCTTCAGAAATCATTCTAATGTGCTGACTTGGTGCTCAAGTACCATTTCTTATTATCGCAATTGAAAAAAGTTCTGCTGCTTAATATTTTGGTGGAAACTTTTTTCGAGATTCTTATGATGAATGGAAAGTTCAAAAGAACTGCATTCATTTAAATAGAAAATAAGAAGTCTTTACAGACACTTTTAATCAATTTAATGTGTCCTTGCTGAATAATATTATTAATTTCTTTTACAAAACCCCACTGATTTCAAATATTTGAACAGTAAATGTTATGTTTAGTCACTGAATATCAAAATACCCCCTGTGATTCATCCCAACACCAATGCCGCCCAGGAAAGAAAAGTGCCATATGGGCTATCTCATGTATTTCCACACCTAAAAAAAGACAGACTCAGGGGGGAAACGGTCAGAGAAACTCCCCATGCTGTGGCACTGAACCTGGGATGTCTTTAGTCCTTAGGGTGGAAGACTGTGACAGGTGGGCTGTTTCGGCAGCTTGTCTCTGGGGCTGTAATCCAGGGACATGGGCACGAGAGCACACCGAGACAAGATCAGATGAGATGAGGGGATGTGAAAGACTGACAGAGAGGAAAAGAGAGAAAAAAGGGCAGACAAGCAGAAAGGGAATTTTCCCCTGTGAACACACACAAGCGTTTCCCTGCACTGCGAGCATGTATTTATCCATGTGTGTTCGGCACCTGTTTGGACAGCTTTCGTTTTGCATAAAGCAATTAAAGAACACAAAAATATTACGAGGAGGATCTTCTAATGTGCATGGTGTTTGTCAAACCAGCAAATGAATATAAACTGGAGCAGGTCAAGTCACCGGCTTAAGAGTATTGACGTTCTTTATCCCACAATCTATGTGTGCTGGTTTGTTAGTAAAAACACACATTCCAAAGACGTGTCAACAAAAACCAACTAAAGTAACAAAAATGCAACCACAATCTCAATGTAAATACTACGAACTACTGTGTTTCATTCATGCTGCTGAGCCGTTCCCACTGGGTACAATCAGATCTGACAGAACACTGACTAAACACAGTCCAGGGCCACACCGACAAAGCCCTAATGCCTTCACCAGGCAGCCAATTCATATTTATGAGAGAAACCCCACTGAGAATCAGAACATTAAACATAAAACCAAAGCCCAGCACACCAGAACACACTCCGGCACAGCCTCACATCATCAATTTCTCTCCAGGGTGTTGACTCTAGATCAGATGTCCACTTCAATACATAACCCAATGAGATCAGAAAGAAAATCATAAAAGCTGATTCTAGATCAGCTAAGATGTATTTTAAATGATCTGGAATCACTATCACCAGAATATATGAACAAACCCAAAACCACACCCAGGGAAATATACTGTAATATTCACATACATCCCTTGTAGTTTATTTCTAATTGACCCTTTTTACATTTTCAGGGTTATCAGAAGCAGAAGTCAGAGATGGGTAAACGTATTTGTGACCCTGGATCATAAAACCATCGTAAGTAGCACGGGTATATTTGTGGCAATAGCCAACAATACATTGTATGGGTCAAAATATCTTTCTTTTATGCCAAAAATCATTAGGATATTAAGTAAAGATCATGTTCCATGAAGACATTTTGTACATTTTCTACTGTGAATATCAAAACTTAATTATTGATTATGCATTGCTAAGAACTTCATTTTGACAACTTCAATGGTGATATTTAGATTTTTTTGCACACTCAGATTCCAAATATTACAAACAAATATTGTCCTAATTATCCTAATAAACCATACATCAATGGAAAGCTTATTTATTCAGCTTTCAGATGATGTATACATTTCAGTTTCCAAAAATTGACTCTTATGACTGGTTTTGTGGTCCAGGGTCACACAGCCATGATTGCTGTGTTCCCTTTTGTTCCGAAAGTAAAAGAAAGCTGAAGTAGCATTTCCATGAATTTCCAAAACAGATCAAATATAGAGAAACAGATTACGGAAGTCAGAAGAGAGAAAGATATATTTACAATATTAGTAACTGTAGAAATGAGTCACCACAATGAGTCTGAGAAACAGATCCATTGTTCAAACTGGTTGCAAATCGCTCCACAGCACATCAGTTTGAACTGCCTCATGGAAGCATAAAATAATTCATTGTCTTAAAATCTGTTTCAAAAAACTCTATTAAACAATAGGATACCGTTTAACTCACTTTGATTCTCAAAAAGCAGACCTAATATTATTTTTGAACGACGCTAAATATAGCACAAAAACACACCTTTTTATAATAGAACAGGAAAAGCACTCTTGACTTATTTCTGAACGACGCTAAACTCTGATGTCAGATGATGTCAGCCGTATTGCGTCATTTCATCTTATTACAGCGTCCAATTTTCGAACCTGTACGCGTCCTCAGTCTTTCTCGCGGGCGCGCGCCTCTCCAAGTCCCCGTTACGCAGACCCCAAGCAGCGGGAAGGAAGCTGAAAGGAATCTGGACACATCGCGACGCAAAATGTCACCGCACGAAACCAGCAGTCATAAATTCCCAGCTAGGCTCAGAGTGGTCCCACTTATTAAACTGACATCATCAATTAATCATCAATTTTAATTAGCTCAAGGCTCAGCAAGTACTATGAACGTGACCCGTGCTCATAAATCTGTTTCTACTTATCACTGAATCTGACATGTAAAACTGGATTTCTTAGAGCAAAGACGCCACATTTAAATGCCACTGGAAGTGGATTCATTTGGCGCTCTTTGACATTGACAGTGAATTGATAAAAACTGGGGAAGGACTTGCGTAAGGTCATGACTCTATTTCACGCAAATGTTTGACTTAATGTGTTTATTTCACTTGATTAATAAGATGCGTAATGGATGTGGAGCGATGCGCAGAGGAAACACTAAAGTTCTGTTACACATCACAGCGCATTTCAATACAATCTTTGAGATTCATCCCTAACTACATAATAGCAAATAACCAGCACTGCTGTCACTAAAATTAGAGTTAGTAGCATTTGCAACGCATTGTATTAACCTGCGCACAGGATCGTTGCCAAACAATGAAAAGCAAAAAAGCGTAATTACTTGAAAATGCCTTAAATATGCATTTTTAAACGTTTATGAACTCATTCACTTTTGCAGCTACTCGTTTTCAGGCATAAGTAATTGTAAACACTTAAATCAGACTTTTATGTACTTTTTTACAGATGAGTCACACGTAAACGCTTGAGGTAAAATACATTTTTTAAAGAAATGCGTGTTACTTCGCAATGAGAAGAAAGCGATAAACCCATCTGAGACAAATCAAATAAATAGACACAGCTACAAGTGTTTTCTCGCGTAAAAATGAATACATGTTATTTATAATTAACTCACCCATTAAGGAATAGTCTGTCTCCTCTGACCTGTCGGCATTCTAGCGTTTCTCGACTTCCGTTTAGTCTTCCTTCACTTTCATTGATGACGAATTCCTCAAGAACGCAAGCCTGTGGCAGGACGAGGATCGTGCTCATTCAGACTGAAGCGCGGAGAGGGGGGGGAGGGAGAGAGAAAGAGAGAGAGAGCGCGTCGTCACTGCCTGCAACCAGCCGCATACCAAACAACGCGCGAGGATCCACCGACTGTCTGCTAATGCAGCTGCGCTCTGGCGCGCGGCCACGGGTAGCAAGGGTGGTGGCCAGCCGGCGCTTATCTGTAACGCATCTCTCAAAGCTCGACGGCCCGGTTTAATTACTTTGAATGTGCAATTAGTGGACGACTGAGCACTTTTCGCACCATCCAGAAAATTGAAAGTCACAGAGATCGTTTCATAATAAGTCGTTTTATGAAAGACTTTGCATGTGGTGGAAATAGAGTGCCAAAAGTGAGTTAATACATCAAAAGTTTAATTTGTCAGTGTTGTAAAGGTGACTACTTAAGAATATTAGGCGTCTTTAACTAATATATAGGGCACAAACCCTACATTTATTACAATATAAAGTACATATTTGCTTGATTTTATTTGATTATTTTAAGTAGCCTATGTCTGTAGCTTACAACTGAGGGGCTCATATGCAACTATTACAGAAGGTTCAAACACTCAGGATGCATTAAGAGCTGGGGTGTAAACTTTTGAACAGAATGAAAATGTGCACATTTTTCTTATTTTATCTCACTATATATATATATATATATTCCCATTTAGTACTGCCCTTCAAAGGCTACAGAAGATACTTGCATGTTTCTCAGCAGATAAAATACGTTAAATTTACCCTGATCTTCAAATTCAAAAGTTGCTTTTAATGCTTCATGTTTCCTTCTGAAAATCATACAGTCATTGCAGGAAAGGGTACAAATACACAAAAATACTGAAAAACCAAAGAATTTATCAGACCTGAAGGATTTTTCTGAAGAACAATGGACAGTTTAACTGTTTAGGGACTCATGAACAACTATCAATAAAAAAAATACACAGCGTATTACACACACAGAGTATAAAGAATCACGTGTATGTAAGCTTTTGAACAGGCTCATTTTTATAAATTTAATTATTATTTTGTCTTATGGAATATCTTATTTAGGTTAGTACTAAATAAAAAATAACATGCATTTTGTATGATCCCTCTGATTTAGTTAAAATTAAGATTTTGCAGATTCTGCATAGTGTATGTAAACTTTTGACTTAAACTGTATATATAATATAAAATAGAAAATGCATGTACATACAGTACATATATACACTGTCACAATCACCAGCTGGAGTGCACGTCATTCCCAGTAGAGGGCACTCCATCCTGAACTGTTTAATGTTATGTGTTCACTCAACCCACCATGCTTTGCCCTTAAGTGTCATGTCCTCATTGGTTCTCCTGCTCCATGTGTCTGTCTCCCATTGGTTGTTTCTGTTATGTGACCCCTAGTGTTTAGTATAAAGCCTTCCCTTCCCCCTCTGTCTGTACTGATCGTTGTTTAGTGTTTAATCTTCCTAGTTTCTAGTTCCTGGTTCCCGTGTTTCTGTGTTTTTCAACCCCTGAACTGTTTTCTCGTTTTGACCTTTCGCTGCCTGCCCCGACCTTTGATTGTCTCATTGGATTTTTCTTTCGGATTTCCCTTGTTGTTCCTGTTTGCTGGTGTTCGACTCATGCCTGTCTTGACTACGTCTTTTAATAAAGCTTTGCACATGGATCCACACGTCAGTCTCCAGAACCCCATTGTTACAGAACGATCAGTCACACCCAGATCCAGCAGCTTTATTCACCAGCATCACAACATGGACCCAATCGACCAGCTTCTGCTCCTACGACAGCGAAATCTCCCCATTGAGGAATATGTTCACCAGTTCCGTAAGTGTTCATCTCAAATACCATTTTACGATGAAGCGTGGCTTAAGGCCTTATTTCGTTCTGGACTTAATGAACCTGCCAAATCAATGCTGCCTGGAGGGAAATGTAACTGCTCGCTACAGGACTGTATGCAGTATGCGTTATTGCTATGTGGCTCTACATTAACTGTGGGTGTTTTAGAGGAGCCACGGCACAAGATGTCTGCTAGCCCAGAGCCTCAGCACAAGATGTCTGCTAGCCCAGAGCCACAGCACCAGTTGTCTGCTAGCCCAGAGCCTCAGCACAAGATGTCTGCCAGCCTAGAGCCACAGCACCAGTTGTCTGCTAGCCCAGAGCCTCAGCACAAGATGTCTGCCAGCCTAGAGACACAGCACCAGTTGTCTGCTAGCCCAGAGCCACAGCGCAAGATGGCCACCCTTCCAGAGCCTGTTCGCAAGATGGCCGCCCTTTCAGAGCCTGTCCACAAGATGGCCGCCCTACTAGAGCCTGTTTGCAAAATGGCCGACGCGCCGAAGTCTCTTTGCAAGAGGGCTGCCATGCCAAAGCCTGTCACCAAGATGGCCTCCGTTCCTGAGTTCCCGCTCAAGATGGTCGTCGCCAAGTCAGAGTCTGCACCCAAGATGGCTGCCGCCACGCCAAGGTCTGCACCCAAGATGGCTGTCGCCACGCCTAAATCTGCACCCAAGATGGGTGCCATACCCGAGCCAGTCATCAAAATGATGGCTGCAGCATCAGATCCTCATGTTACCGTGACTTATCAAAGATTAATATCCAGCTCGGAGGACCCACCACTGCTGTCAGCAAGAACAGTCGGTCTCTTACAGGCAGCGCCTGCCCAGCCAGTGGCCGCCAACGTCATGCCTGCCAAGCCAACACCTGCTAGCGCCACGTCAGCCAAGCCAACGACCGCTAACGCCACGTCAGCCAAGCCAAAGACCGCTAACGCCACGTCAGTCAAGTCACACCCAAGTCACGTCACAGCTGCTGTTCCTGTCAAGTCAAGTCAAGTCCCAGCTGCTGTTCCTGTCAAGTCAAATCAAGTTACAGCTGCTGTTCCTGTCAAGTCAAGTCACGTCACAGTCACTGCTCCTGTCAAGTCAAGTCAAGTTACAGCTGCTGTTCCTATCAAGTCAAGTCACGTTGCAGCCGTGGTTCCTGATTCAAGTCAAGCAGCACTCCCTGAGTCAGGTCAAGCAGCACCCCCTGAGTCAAGTCAAGCAGCACTCCCTGAGTCAAGTCAAACAGCTAATCCCTCAGAGCCAAGCCAAGTCACAGCCGCTCCTTCAACGTCAAGTCAAGTCTCAGCCGTTCCCTCCGAGCCAAGTCAAGTCTCAGCTGTTCCCTCCAAGCCAAGCCAAGACACAACTTCACTTCCTGAACCAAGTCAAGACACAACTTCACTTCCTGAACCAAGTCAAGACACAACTTCACTTCCTGAACCAAGTCAAGACACTACTTCACTGTCTGAGTCAAGTCAAGCAGCTGCACTTTATGAGTCAAGCCAAGCAGCAGCACTTTCTGAGTCAAACCAGGACCCGACCTCACATCCTGAGTCAAGCCAGGACCCGACCTCACATCCTGAGTCAAGCCAGGACCCGGCTTTACAGTCCGAGGCAGGTCAAGAGTCTCCGCTGGTTCCGCCCAGCCTTCCAGAGTCTCCACTGGTTCCGCCCAGCCTTCCAGAGTCTCCGCTGGTTCCGCCCAGCCTTCCAAAGTCTCCGCTGGTTCCGCCCAGCCTTCCAGAGATCTCACCGCTTCGAGAAGCTGCGCCATTGCCTCCAGAGGTGTCGGCACCCGCTGTAGAACCTCCTATGGAGGCGGCGTTCCCCTATGAACTCTCTGCTTCTCTCCTTGTTCTGTCTGCTTCCTCTATCCCTGCTCTATCCAGGTCCCAGTCCATGACGCGGCTCCCTGTTCAGTCCTGGAGGGCTCCAGCGCCTCCTGTTCTGCCCTGGAGGGCTTCTGCGCCTCCTGTTCCGCCCTGGAGGGCTTCTGGGCCTCCTGTTCCACCCTGGAGGGCTCCTGTACCTCCTGCTCCGCCCTGGAGGGCTTCTACGCCTCCTGTTCCGCCCTGGAGGGCTTCTGCGCCTCCTGTTCCGCCCTGCTGGGCTCCTGCTCCGTCCGCTCCGCCCTGGTGGGCTCCTGCTCCGTCTGCTCCGCCCTGGTGGGCTCCCGCTCTGTCCGCTCCGCCTTGGTGGGCTCCTGCTCCGTCTGATCCGCCCTGGTGGGTTCCCGCTCCGTCTGCTACGCCCTGGTGGGCTCCCGCTCCGTCTGCTACGCCCTGGTGGGCTCCCGCTCCGTCTAAGCCACCCTGGTGGGCTCCCGCTCTGTCTGCGCCGCCCTGGTTGGCTCCCGCTCTGTCTGCGCCGCCCTGGTGGGCTCCTGCTTCCCCACTGCCACATGGACCTGGCCCTCCGTCGTTCCTCTACTCCCCCCACCACCCTCCAGGACTGTCTGTGCGTTGTCGTTTTGGAGTGTCTGGAAGCCACTCCTTAAGGGGGGGGCTATGTCACAATCACCAGCTGGAGTGCACGTCATTCCCAGTAGAGGGCACTCCATCCTGAACTGTTTAATGTTATGTGTACACTCAACCCACCATGCTTTGCCCTTAAGTGTCATGTCCTAATTGGTTCTCCTGCTTCATGTGTCTGTCTCCCATTGGTTGTTTCTGTCATGTGACCCCTAGTGTTTGGTATAAAGCCTTCCCTTCCCCCTCTGTCTGTACTGATCGTTGTTTAGTGTTTAATCTTCCTAGTTTCTAGTTCCTGGTTCCCGTGTTTCTGTGTTTTTCGACCCCTGGACTGTTTTCTCGTTTTGACCTTTCGCCGCCTGCCCCGACCTTTGATTGTCTCATTGGATTTTTCTTTCGGATTTCCCTTGTTGTTCCTGTTTGCTGGTGTTCGACTCATGCCTGTCTTGACTACGTCTTTTAATAAAGCTTTGCACATGGATCCACACGGCAGTCTCCAGACCCCCATTGTTACATACACATACAGATAGACAAATATACAGATATATACAGATAGATAGATGACAGATAGATAGATAGATAGATAGATTAAACATAAAAATGTATGTGCAATGACAGTGAAGAAAGTAAACATGCAGCAGGAGTTGCTAGATTCTATGTCTTTCATCACAACTCCCCCTAAAATCTGTGATTAACTCGGCTGTCAACACCCTTAAATATCTGTGATTATGTGATCTCTCATCACTTTGCCAAAACCAGACAGATGTAGTAAGCTGGTTATATCACTTTGAATCAGCACTTACCAGTCCTTAAACATTTAAAAACTTTAACAATGGTTACAAGAAGTATTATTCTTCCCTCTAGAGAGTGGAAAACTCACTCATAAGCAGCACAGGCTGGCAGTATTCTGTACAGAGCACTACCACACATACAGCTGCTCACAGATGCTCACTTCATTTCTCCATGTCTCAACAGAACGCTGTCCGGTCCAGTGAAATCATAACACAAAATGTAACAAAATCTGCCACCTTAACTGTTTTACAGCTACTGATAAACAGATGTTATTTGTTCATTAAAACAAAACTGTCAATCAAGCAAGATATAAAGGGATAGTTCACCCAAAAATGAAAATTCGGTCATTAATTACTTACCCTCATGTCATTCCAAACCTGTAAGAACTCAAATTAAGATATTTTTGATGAAATCCGAGAGATTTCTGATCCTGCATAGACATCAACGCAATTACCACATTCCAGGCCCAGAAAGGTAGTAAGGACATTGTTAAAATAGTTCATGTGACACCAGCGGTTCAACCGTCATGTTATGAAGCTACACTCTTACAAATAAAGGTGCTTCACGATGCCATAGAAGAACCCTTTTTGTCTAGATGGTTCCATAAAGAACCTTTAACATCTGAAGAACCTTTCTGTTTCATAAAAGGTTCTTTGTGGTGAAAGAAGGTTCTTCAGATTATGAAAAGGTAAGAAAGAGATGGTTTTTAAAGAATCTTTGACTAAATGGTTCTTTGTGGAACCAAAAATGGTTGGTCTATGGCATCGCTGTGAAGAAGCTTTTAAAGCACCTTTTAAAGCACCTTTACAACAGTCATAGTTCAACCAAACTCACCCTTATGTTGATCCAAACCTTTATAAATTGCTTTATTCTGAAAACAACAGAAGATATTTTGAAGAAAGTTGGTAACCAAACAGTTCTTGTACCCACTGACTTCCATAGTATGTGGGGAAAATACTATGGAAGTCAATGGCTACCAGCAACTGATTCTATTTTCCTCCCAAATTCCTATTACCAATTTATGCAACTCCCATTTCTCTCAATGACTTTCATTACACTAATACAATATTCAGGGGTGCTAAACTGTCATAAAATGGTGCAAGACTATCAACAAAAATTCTTGTGACTCAGATGCAGTCAAGCCTCTTTTGGACAGGAGCGTCTGCTCTCTTATGGGGTATGACTAATCGTACCTAACAAAACACCTTTTCAAAGAGCCAATTATGAAGGACTGCATGGTGCTGTGTGGAGCAGAATACGATTAGATGAGATCTGCAGTTGCGCATTTTGGCACCAGTCCAGTGCTGAGTGCTATGTGTTAAATTATACAGACCCAGCACGGCTCCTACGAATGGCTTCGTCGTGCCTCTGACATATCATTTGTGACAACAGCGGGGACCTGAGCTTCACCCTAAAGCCAGGCTAGGACAGATCGACTGAATGCACAGAGGCCAAATAGAGCTCTGTGAGGGTTGGAGGGCAAGTAGTACGGGGCAATAAAATAGCTGGTTTATGATATGAATGAAGATTATGGGATTTGAAAGGTCATCCATTACTAGGTCTACTGTGGTTAAATATGACTGAAATAGACCATATAGTGGAAGTTTAGGCGGGGGGGACTCAACCTAGAAGAGCATAAAAGCGCAACTCCTACCTTTAGAAGTTCTGCCCCCCATCAGTGCCTCACACGTGCATTAGCGTCTGTCTAAGTGGCCTTTATGCGGGGTGATGAGTGCACACCCCTAGAGGAAAGAAATTTTCTCTTCTCTCACCTATAGGCCGCCTGCAAGTCTAATGGGACTCACAGGAACATCTCCCACCATGCGCACACACACAAAGCGTAATCAAAATAGCTGAAAGGTAATCTGGCCTCCCTCTTCAACTTTGCCAGCAGACAGGATCATTAGACTACTCAACAATGACGAGGGATATTTGAGGCACATTTCCCCCACATTCAGAAAAAGTACGTTTGGAGAATGTCAAATGATGACTCCTGCCTTTCCACACCCACATATGTCCCACTGAATCCCTGCTGCACGCACACCTATCATTAAGGGCTTTGTAGGAGAAAAAGCAGAAGAGAAACAAGGGTAGTGATCATAACCTCTTATCCCTGGGTTCCCGATCTTCCTGTCACATACTGTATATATGGCACTATAGAGCTTCTAAAAAAAACAACAACTAGATGTTAAGCCCTGTGGGGGATTTTTTTGTGGGTGAAGTCAGTTATAGAAACAAAACTTCACACATTATGGCACTGCATCGTTCAGCCCGAGGAAATGTAAAGATGCCTAGCATTGTAGAAGATGAGGAATAATGACTTGTAATAAACATGGGGGTCGGAAAAGCCACTGAAAAGCTACCTTATGCTGTGATTATGGCTTTGTTCCCTATACAGTTGAGGCTGGCCTGAGGCTTTATTCTACAACTCACCCATAGCAGTGTCGAAATATTGGAAAGCCATGTTCCTACAATATGGGAATTTTCAATAAAGAAAATTCTGTCATCCATTACTTGCCTTCCTGTCATTCCAAACTTGTATGACTTTCCAATGTTTTGTGCAACAAAAAGGATGTTTTGAAAAAAATGTGTTAAAACAGTTGAAATGTAAAAAAATGCAATGTTTTAGGTATTACAGGATGGCATATTGGTGCTTATATACATATTTTATAACTAATAATCATCTATTTCATTAGGTTGTATAACTAATAATCATACCAATATACCATAATCTTTGTACCATAAAATGTACTAATAACCATCATAATAATAGGTGGAACAATAGAAAACCGCATGATCAATCAAAGTTTATAGAAAATAGTTTGTCCACAACAAATATTAGTCCACAAGGTTACACGCACAAGGCAAAACATTAACATTGTAAACATTAACTAAACAAAAATATAAAACACACCAATGTACAGTCGTGGCCAAAAGTTTTGAGAATGACACAAATATTAGTTTTCACAAAGTTTGCTGCTAAACTGCTTTTAGATCTTTGTTTCAGTTGTTTCTGTGATGTACTGAAATATAATTACAAGCACTGGGCATGCTCTCAATCAAACTTCTGGGCCAAATCCTGACTGATAGCAACCCATTCTTTCATAATCACTTCTTGGAGTTTGTCAGAATTAGTGGGTTTTTGTTTGTCCACCCGCCTCTTGAGGATTGACCACAAGTTCTCAATGGGATTAAGATCTGGGGAGTTTCCAGGCCATGGACCCAAAATTTCAACGTTTTGGTCCCCGAGCCACTTAGTTATCACTTTTGCCTTATGGCACAGTGCTCCATCGTGCTGGAAAATGCATTGTTCTTCACCAAACTGTTGTTGGATTGTTGGAAGAAGTTGCTGTTGGAGGGTGTTTTGGTACCATTCTTTATTCATGGCTGTGTTTTTGGGCAAAATTGTGAGTGAGCCCACTCCCTTGGATGAGAAGCAACCCCACACATGAATGGTCTCAGGATGCTTTACTGTTGGCATGACACAGGACTGATGGTAGCGCTCACCTTTTCTTCTTCAGACAAGCCTTCTTCCAGATGCCCCAAACAATCGGAAAGAGGCTTCATCGGAGAATATGACTTTGCCCCAGTCCTCAGCAGTCCATTCGCCATACTTTTTGCAGAAGATCAATCTGTCCCTGATGTTTGTTTTTTTTGGAGAGAAGTGGCTTCTTTGCTGCCCTTCTTGACACCAGGCCATCTTCCAAAAGTCTTGGCCTCACTGTGCGTGCAGATGCGCTCACACCTGCCTGCTGCCATTCCTGAGCAAGTTCTGCACTGGTGGCACTCCGATCCCGCAGCTGAATCCTCTTTAGGAGACGATCCTGGCACTTGCTGGACTTTCTTGGATGCCCTGAAGCCTTCTTAACAAGAATTGAACCTCTTTCCTTGAAGTTCTTGATGATCCTATAAATTGTTGATTTACTGTAGGTGCAATCTTAGTAGCCACAATATCCTTGACTGTGAAGCCATTTTTATGCAACGCAATGATGGCTGCACGCGTTTCTTTGCAGGTCACCATGGTTAACAATGGAAGAACAATGATTTCAAGCATCACCCTCCTTTTAACATGTCAAGTCTGCCATTCTAACCCAATCAGCCTGACATAATGATCTCCAGCCTTGTGCTGGTCAACATTCTCACCTGAGTTAACAAGACGATTACTGAAATGATCTCAGCAGGTCCTTTAATGACAGCAACAAATGCAGTGGAAAGTTTTTTTTCGGGATTAAGTTAATTTCCATGGCAAAGAAGGACTATGCAATTCATCTGATCACTCTTCATAACATTCTGGAGTATATGCAAATTGTTATTATAAAAACTTAAGCAGCAACTTTTCCAATTTCCAATATTTATGTAATTCTCAAAATTTTTGGCCACGACTGTACATTAATACTAGCTAAAAATAAGATATATAATAATATAAAAATAAGAAATAAAAAACGTTTTCCCCCCATAATTACATTACTACTCAAAACTTTGTCATCAGTAAGAGTTTTAAATGTTTTTCAAAGAAGTTTCTTCTGCTCACCATGACTGCATTTATTTGTACCGCAAAAACAGTACAATTTTGAAATTACTATTTTAAATAACTGTGTTCTATTTGATTATACATTAAAATCTAATTTATTCCTGTGATCAAAGCAAAATTTTCAGCATCATTACTTCAGTATTAAGTGTCACATAATCCTTCAAAAATCATTTAAATATGCTGATTTATTATCAGTGCTGGAAACAGTTGTGCTGCTTATTATTATTTTTTTGGAACCTGTAATGCTTTTTTCAGGATTCTTTGATTAATAAAAATAATAATAAAAAAAAGATAATGTATTTAAAATAGAAATCTTTTTTAACAATATACACTACCATTCAAAAGTTTGGGGTTTTTATTTATTTTTTATTTTTTTGACAGAAATTAATGCTTTTATTCAAAAAGTGATAGCAAAGACTTATATTGTTAGAAAATATTTATATTTTAAAATAAATGCTGTTCTTTTTAACTTGTTATTTATCAAAGAATCCTGAAAAAGTATCACGTTTTAAAAAAAATATTTGGCAGCACAACTGTTGTCAACATTGATAATTCTAATAATAAATCAGCATATTATAATGATTTCTGAAGGATCATGTGACACTTAAAGGTGCCATAGAATGGAAAACTGTGTTTACCTTGGCATAGTTAAATAATAACAGTTCAGTACATGGACATGACATACCATGAGTCTTAAACACCATCGTTTCCTCCTTCTTATATAAATCTAGTGTTTGCAAAAGACCACCGAAAAATAGGTCAATTCCAACATAACACCGACTGTTACGCAATAGTCCCGAGATCGTTAATAGTTACGCCCCCAACATTTGCATCGCCCAATCATCGGTAACGTCAGCACATCAGTAAAACAAGGCAAGCCACTGAAGGGACACGGTTAGCTTAATGCTAGCGCTAGCCTGTTACATTGCAGTACAAAAGATTTCATTTACCACATAAACAGAGAGACGACTGTGCTGATGATGGTGAATGATGGAGAAATAACTGCGTTGATGATGGCGAATGATTTACAGATCCCGAGTATAACTGACAAGCAGCTGAACTTGTGTGGTAAGTAAGCACTCCCTCTGCATTATAACTTTACACAGAGCACAAGCGATCATAGTAACGAGACTAAAATGTCGGCGATTCAAAATGGCATATTCAACAAACCACATATTAAAAGCGGCTAGAGCTCCTAATTAAATATATATTTTTATCAATGTGCGAGCTATAGAGATGAGCAGCTCTGTGAAACAGCCAATCAGAGCAGAGCTCATTAATATTTCTGAAGCTTCCAAATAAGGCAATAACAGAGCATTTCATTCTAGGGACAAATCCTAGGGTTGTAAATGGACCTGTAAAACCATTTCTGGAGATTTTTAGCCTGTTCCTATGTCATATACCTTCTATGTAGATATCAGAGAACAATTTAAATTGTATAAATGCATTCTATGGCACCTTTAAGGCTGATGAAAATGTAGCTTTGCATCACAGGAATAAACTATATTTTAAAGTATATTAAAATAGAATCAATTGTTCTATATTGCAATATTTTACATTATTATTGTTTTTTTTCCTGCATTTTTGATCAAATAAATCCAGGCTTAATGAGCATAAGAGACTTCTTACTGATCCCAAACTTCTGAACAGCAGTGTCTATGACAATTCAGTTTTTACTGAAAACTAAAACAGCAAAATTACATATAATGCAATGTTAAGTCATTTTGATTTTAGTTAGGTTATCATTTTACAGTCTTTTACAGTGTTCAAAATATCTTATTTTGTGTTCAGAAGAGTCATACCATTTTAGAAAGACAAGAGGGTAAGTAAATTATGACCGAAATTTCATTTTTAGGTGAATTATCCCTTAAAGTACATGAAAACAGTCTCATAATCTATACTTGAACATGATTCTCTGTCTAAATTATCCCAAAACTATACAAGCAGCGAGCAATCGGCTTACATAAGAGAAGAACGCAGAGGCTGTCCCAGAATAGAGATGACAATTAACCCTCTGGGGCCCGGGGGTGTTTTGGGGCCCTGAAGAAGTTTTGACATGCCTTGACATTTGTGTTTTTTTCAGTATGTTAAAAACATATTAATATCCTAAATCTAAATACATTGTATTTAGCACAAATTGGACTACAAAAATATGTAAGCAACATGAATGTACACTTTTAAGTTTTTGAGAAAACAATGTTTATGCGTGCATTTTGAAAAACTAAATTTTTGAAGTCACTGAAATAAGGTCATCTAACACATACAGAATATTTATTCTCGGGACTTTCGAGAATTGGATGTGGTAGGCTTGGTTTTTTTCTACCAAATGATGTGAAAATCATCTAGTTCACTTGTTTTCACAAAACAGTATATAGATTTAAATTTTTGAAGACACTTTTTGTTTAGAGTGGCTGTATGCGAGAAGGCGTGAATCATCATGAATAATGCTGTGATTTACACCTGAGAAGACAAAGACCTGCATAATGAGCCGCATAATGAGCCATTCAGTCGGATGTTGACTAAGAGGAAACAACAGAAAGAATAAAGGAAAAATGAAAAGACAAAATACATATATATTTAGTTTGAAGCGTATTTTGAATATATTTAACTATCACGTAAAATAACTTGAGATTCACTTGTGAGTGCAGTTAAACTTTTTATTAGGAACAAAAGTAATAAACACAGAAGTCAAGATGTCGAGGGTGCAATATCCAAATCACTTGCAGGAAACTTGAACACAGGAAAACGGGGAACAGCAGAAACTGCAAAGAAAACAAGTAGATGTGAGCAACACAATGATCTGACTAAGACAGGGCTAACATGGAGAAAACACATACACTACCAGCCAAACTTTTTATTATTAAAATTTTTTTTTTTTTTTTAAGTGAGCAGTTTTTTTTACATAGTAAACCTATTTCACAAAATTAGATAATTATTTTTCTTTAAAAAAGTACCTTTGACTGGTAGTGTATAGCATAGGCGTATAACAGTTAGGTGCAAATAAAACAGTGTGAGATAAATACAGGTGTAAGGTTTGTAATGAAGTGATACAGGAGAAACCATACATCTTCTACCTTTCATACAGATTACTTAAAAAGAGAATAGTAGTTTTTTATTTGAATTGGTTTATGTAAAAGTAAACATTTCAAGCTTTCTACAAGTAAATGCATTATGTCTGTGAGGCACGTAATCACTTAGATTTAGGTTTCATGCACGTTAGTTTCATTTATGTGTCTGTGAAAAGATTTAACAGACAGTGAAGGCAGAGCGTGTGCCCTGACTGTTTTCTTATTTTCATAAAAGCACAGTGTATACAAATAAAAATATACCCTCTACAGTTTCGAATGATGTATTGGTTGTATTTGTACGATCAAAACTGACGGAGAATTTTACATTCTTTTCGGAGTTATTACAAAAGCGTGCCTCAAATGCGCCAGCGCGTTTTTCGACCAAAGTTGAAACATCCTGTCATCATGAGACATTTAGATGCAGTGAAATGAAACATACTTTATAATGTTTCACTTGCTGTAGTCAGGAAATACAGTTGGCAAAAAGTCTTAACTGGTAAAATGTGTGCACATTCTGTCACAGTAACAACTTACAAATATAAAAGAAAAAAACTTACTTGTGTAAATATCTCATCTGCTGGTTCACGCCATGTCTCATTTAATGTTCATCTTCTGAAGTAAGTTTTATTCCTGACAGCCCGTCTTCTTCCAGAAAGGACTAACTTGAAAGAAAAGAAACTGCTTTCTCCTTTGTTTACTGTGATGTGGGCGTCTACTTTTGGCGCGGCGCCCTCACGTGGACGATTTGAATATGAAAGACTGGAATCGCTCCTGGGCGTGATCTAATTAAAACTAATGAAGCAGACAAGAGAGACTGGACATCGTGTTGGTTTCATACGGATTACTTTATCACAGAATATTTGATTTCAATAAACATAACTTTATTTGAAAGTATAGATATCAAGCTTTCTCTAGACATATTGCTCATGTCTCTGTGTTGTGTATTGGCTGAGTTATAGTCTATTTTAATGACGCGTTTCTGAATGAAGATCACGGAGATCAACGCGGCAGACAGCACACCCTTTTTGTTTTCTTTATTTTGTAAAATCACAATATTTTTTTGGTTTTGTGAGTATATACAAATAAAAGTAGACCCTTTACAGATTCGATTGATGTACTGCTTTTATCTGTACAATCAGAAATGACCGAGTAATTGAAGTTCCTTTTGGGAAACTGCCACAAAACGCGTATACGCGTGTTTGGACCCCAGGGGGTTAATTGAGCATCATTTTCTGCCATTATCCTTATTTTTGCATCATCTTAGCATAACAAATCATGTTGTTTCAATTAGACGTGCACCTCAGAAAGACACCCGAGCATGTCATCTGAGAACACGCCATGTATATTCTTCACTCGCTGAGTTAATCGGCATGTTTTTCCAAGACTCAGTACAAACACAGCGCCCTACAATACTTTATTAATGGTGCTTTATTTTCCGTATAATACCCTGGACTTGTTTTCATGCTCAGCCATGAGAGCAGAGCACTCATGCATTGAGGATTGCATTTGGACTCTGAATCAGACCAGGGCTGACTGTTCATGGAGCTCCTCTTAAATGCGGACCTGGGCTCAATTTTACAGTGGCTCGTCTAATGATTAAATGTTCAGAGTTGGGTTAGCAGAGCTGATTCTGGAACAGCCTTTACCAGGCAGCCAAGACTGAGCCCTAAGGGTCAAGTTTCATCCTCCTCACTGCAGAAAAACTTCATATACACAAAGTCCCACTGACCCCCAACCTCTTCTTCACGCACAACTGAATACACCACAACAGGCGAAGCATGCAGACCCAAGCGACACCCCATTTAATGGGTCTCCTCACTGATCCTAGTGTTTTCCCAGCTTCAGCGATATGCAATGATTTGTGGTACAGAGAGGCTGCTTATTTGAACAGGGCATGCTGGAGGCTTTGTAATTGGTAGGCTAAATGTAAAGAGAGCCGATGGTGTGCTCATAAGCAAGAGAGAATGAGTGATATTATTAGTGACAATGCAAATTTCCTCCTTATCTCCCCTCCACCATAACCAACAAGTTTTTCTCATGCAAATATATCATGCAAGAGATTAAAAAAAAACCTGTCAGCAAAGCCTCCATGTATGAGACAAAAAAAGCACATAAATTCATAAAAATACACTCACTCGTTCATTGCTTGGGGGGTGGTACATGTGCTTATGACATGTAAGTGCAGACACTTTTTTTGTCAAAGACAATAAAAACAAGAGGTGATGATAACTTTGGAATTTAAAACTCCTCTAAATATCTCTACAGTTAACAAAAACAAGACGAAAATAAAAAAGAAAATTATAATGCAAAGATGCTTTTTATTTAACTTTTTAACTTTTTTTAGCATCAAGTTTTCAGAACGGTTTTCTTTTTTATAGAAAAGTCTATAAATAATATTGTTTAAATAAAAAGCTAATTCACTGTGTGAATATGAGGCACTTTGTTAATTAACTCCTTTTTTGTTGCAATTAATTGCTAATGTTTTTATAATGGTATATGGTATTATCAGGATATTGGAATTTAGTTGCAAAAAAGCGTTGTCATAATTTAGTATAACAGGTTTAATAATTTTTTTCTTATAACAAAAATATCTGAATATTTTAATACAATACAATAAAGCAATACACAATTTTTTTTATAAAGTAAACAATTCTACACAGTTTAAAGTGCAAAAGAATTAAAAGACAAATAGGTATCACTTTGGAGTAAGATCTCATTAGTTAACTTAGTTAATGTATGAACATTATCAATGAGCAAAAGCTACATTTGCTACAGAAGTTATTAATCTTTGTTAAAAATAATACAACTCTTAGTTCAAGTTAGCTCAGGTCCATTAAAAAACAGTTTATAACTTTTGATTTTAACAATGTGCTATTATTATTAGAATTACCTAAGATTAATGATGTTTAGAAGAATATTTCAGTGGGAGTTTGTTAATGAATTAATTAACTAATGTAAACTAAGCCCTAATGTAAAGTGTGACCGAAAAATAAAGAATCGAAACACCTTCAAACAATATCTAGGGCATGTTGTAGTTTTACATTTTTAAATAGCCTTTTGAGTCTAAATATTAAAGTATTTGGCACAGTGATGAACACCACTGCAAATACAAAATTCTGAATGGCCATTTAAATCATTTAAATATGTTTTAGAAAGTAGCGCAAATGCTTTGTTTACGGGGTTTCGGTTGTATTTGCTGTTTAGCGCTATCTGCAGTCAGAGAGTGAATGTGCACTTTCATCCAGAGCGTCTTTTACACGTTCCGCCATGTGTTTCTCATCTGTGCTTGTTTACATCAAGTTAATGGGAAAAGTATTCTTAAAATGCATTCAAAATTCACAATAATTTTTAAATAAATAATTATTTTCGGTATTTTGACATGCCCACGATAACAATACAGTGCATATTCATTATCATGATATATCGCATTACTAGCACATGTCTTCACAGAACATGCATTTTTTTAACTTAAGCACCATGTTTTTAGAACAGTGTGTTAGAAAACTTAGAAACATATGTAAAGAATATTCTTTTAAACAAATGTGAATTAACACTGATAAACCTAAATACTACCAATTAGATATTTGAATTCTGAACAGCGGCAATACATACCTCAAGCAGTGTAATAAAAACACAGCAATATATGAATGTACCAACGTAATTAAAACATGCCACAGTCATGTATTTGAAACTGCTGTGAAACGAGCAGTAAGGTACGTTAATAAAGTGTTGCAGAAATGTATATAGAGTAGGGGTGTGCGATAAGACGATTTTTGATCGTGGACGATTAAAATGTCTCCACGATCTGCTTTTGAATAAATATCGTAGTATCGTGCTACAGTGTGCCTCCGTCTTAATTTACTGTACATTCACTCACGGGACACTGCACTTATTCATATTCGCGATCACAAAAGTACATTATTTGAATGTGCTTCAAAGTCTTGCCGGTAAAATAACGCCATTTGGTCCGCGCGCTGTTCTGGCATGCGCTTCATGAGCGCGTAAACCTGAAGCACGTGCGCTAAAAGCCTGTCAAACAGCAACTGATTACTAAACTGAGCTATCTTTGGCGTTTAATTTGCTTATACTGTCAAAAACACGCAAGGATTACATATAAACACAGTCGGTTGTCTAAAGTGAAAGTAAACAGTTAAGAGAAAAACGGATGCGCGCCTGTATAGATGCGTGCAGCTCTGCGACAGAGCTAAACATGCTGTCGATTGTCATTAAAGGGACAGTACACCCAAAAATGTTGTCACTCACATGTACGGTGACCGGGAGGGGACACCTTCGGTTCACTTATGTTTGTCGTGGCTACGACATATAAACTCGTGGGAACATGATATTATGTCGTGGCCACGACAAACATAAGTGAACCGAAGGTGTCCCCTCCCGGTCACCGTACACATGTCCTAAATCTCTATTATTTTTTTTCGTGTGCTTAACACAAAAGAAGATATTTTGAAGAATGTGGGTAACAGTAGCTGGTCCCCACTGACTTAAAATAAATAAATAAAATATATGGAAGTAACTGGGGACCCAGCAACTGTTTGGTTACCCACATAATTCAAAATAAGTTTTATGTTCAGCATGTTTTATGCTTAAAAAAAATGCGAGAGTGAGTAAATGATGACAGAATTGTCATTTTTGGGTGATGATACACTAATAAAACAAAACACAAAGGACTCTTGACTGAAGAACTTCAATACAGTTGCTTTAAATGTTGCTTCTATGTATAATTTATGTATATAATGTATATAGTGTTTTATTTTTATATTTGTTAATTACATTTCTTGAATGCTACTGATAAATACATGGACTGTACCTGAAAATTAAAGCACTGTTTGTTTTATTTGTATAGTATGTGTATTTGTAACATGTAGCTTATCTTTGTTCTTATTTTTTAAAAACAAAGAAAATAATGACAAAGATTTTTTTGTCTTCGCCCACTTTGGCTTAAATATCTGCCATTCTTTTTATTTTATATTTTGTTACCTTGTAAGGTTTTGGTTTTAAAATAGAAAAATTAATTTGGCTGTACTACTCAGACAACTTGTAAAAAAGTAAAACCAACATGACAAAGAATCGTGATAAAATCGTGAATCGGGATATTTCTTGAAAAAATCGTGATATGATATTTTTACCAAATCGCCCACCCCTAATATAGAGGCATGTAATTTCATCTCTCTCCAATTCCCTCTCAATCTACTCTTTCCTATTAATTAAAAGGAATTTTAAAAGACATTTACATTTAGACATTTAGCAGACCAAAGTAAGAAATTATCCAAAGTGACTCACAAAAGAGGACAATGGAAGCAATCAAAATCAACAAAATAGCAATAACATGCAAGTGCTATGACAAGTCTCATTTAATGCATCTAATGCAGTAGACGTACAGTAGCAAGGTTTTTTGTAACTATATAATAAAGAATAGAATTAGAATAGAGGGTGCTAGAGTTAGAGGGTCAAATAAGGATGGAAGAGATGTGTTTTTAGCCAGTTCTTGAAGATGGCTACGGACTCAGCTGTTTGGATTGAGTTGGGCAGGTCATTCCACCAGAAGGGTACATTTAATGTGAAAGTCTGTGAAAGTGATTTTGTGCCTCTTTGGGATGGTACAATAACACTCCGTTCACTTGCAGAACGCAAGCTTCTAGAGGGCACATAAGTCTGAAGTAATGAATTTAGGTAAAGGGGTGCAGAGCCAGTGGTGGTTTTGTAGGCAAACATTAATGCCTTGAATTTTATGCAAGCAGCTATTGGTAGCCAGTGCAAATAAATGAGGAGAGGTGTGGCATGCGTTATTTTCGGCCCAATAAAAATTTATCTTGCAGCCGCATTCTGGATTATTTGTAAAGGTTTGATAGAACTGGCTGGAAGACATGCCAAAAGAGCATTGCAATAGTCCAGCCTGGAGTTTTGAAGCATGTTCCAAAAGAAAGGACCTGATCTTCCTGATGTTGAATAAAGCAAATCTGCAGAACCTGGCAGTTTTAGCAATGTGGTCTGAGAAAGATAGCTGATCATCAGTTACAACTCCAAGGTTTCTGGCTGTTTTTGAAAGAGTTATGATTGATGTGCCTAACTGGATGGTATTGTGATGAAGCGATGGGTTTGATGGAACCAAAAGCAGTTCTGTCTTCGCAAGGTTGAGTTGAAGATGATGGTCCTTCATCTAGAAAGAAATTGTCTATTAGACCAAGCTTACATCTGAGCAGCTATCGTCAGATCATCAGGATGGAATGAGAGGTAGAGTTGAGTGTCATCAGCATAGCAATGATAAGAAAAACCATGTTTCTGAATAACAGAACCTAGTGATGCCATGTAGACAGAGAAGAGAAGTAGACCAAGAACAGAGCCCTCCAGTAGCTAGATGTTGCAACTTGGATACTGCACCTATCCAAGATACCTTGAAGTACCTGTCTGAGAGGTAAAACTCAAACCACTGGAGTGTGGTTCCTGAGAAGCCCTTTGCCAAAAGGGTTGACAGGATGATCTGGTGGTTAACCATGTCGAAAGCAGCAGACAGATCCAGCAAGATAAGTATTGAAGATTTGGAATCCGCTCTTGCCAGTATGAGGGCTTTAACCACTGAGTGCAATGCAGTCTCAGTTGAATGTCCATTTCTGAAACCAGACTGGTTGCTGTCCAGGAGGTTGTTCTGTGTCAGAAAGGCTAAGACTTGGTTGAACACTGCTCGTTCAAGTATTTTAGCAATG
Source organism: Garra rufa (assembly GCF_049309525.1). NCBI lineage: Eukaryota > Metazoa > Chordata > Actinopteri > Cypriniformes > Cyprinidae > Garra > Garra rufa. The sequence goes on from NC_133363.1 coordinate 48,882,208, forward strand.
AAAGGAAGAAGGGAAACCAGTCTGTAGTTCTCTAATAGAGATGGGTTAAGGGTGGATTTCTTTATTAGAGGGGTTTAAATGTAGAGGGAATAACACATGTGTGAAGGGATGTGTTAAAGGCCCAATAAATAAAAAATGTCTCACCAGGAGCGTTTAATCCTGGTTTGACTACATTGGACATGTAGTGACATTTGGCTGACAAATCATTTAGCTAGAAAGCTTTACCAGTGTTCCCATGAAGTTGGTTACACTATAGCTGACTTGCTTTGAACTGAAAGGTAAACTTCACAGGCAAATGATCACACTATTCAGGTAAAACTCCACACACACAACAATGTCTTTGTTGCCTACCAGGAAATATTCTACAAGCAAAGCTTCTCAAGTCTCTGACAATGGGTATCCTTTCGTATTTGTATGCACAGGAAAACTTCTCATGAAAAATTTCTGCTTAATTCACAACCAAGTGCACACTTTAATATGTTCTTAACCTTGTTACAAAGTTAATGAATTTGTATTGTTCTGAATGAAAGTTAGTAATTTGTATAAACCACATCCAAACCATGTCTATATAAAGGCTTGCCGCACACCTTTTCTTTTTGTCACTCCCACGACATTCTCTAATTATTGGAGAATTATTAGAGATTATTATTTTAATATACTTTAAAATATAATTTAATCAGCCGTTACTCCAGTCGTAAGTGTCACATGATCCTTCAGAAATCATTCTAATATGCTGATTTATTATTAGAATTATTAATGTAGGAAACAGTTGTGCTGCCAAATACGTTTTGGAACCTGTGATTCTTTTTTTAGGATTCTTTGATGAATAACAAGAAAGAACAGCATTTATTCAAAATATAAATCTTTTCTAACAATGTAAATCTATGCTATCACTTTTTTATTAATTAAAACATCCTTGATAAATAAAACTATTAATTTCTTTCAAAAAAATAAAAAATAAAAATGTACTGACGCCAAACTTTTGAAAAGTAGTGTATATTGTTAGAAAACCTTCCAAAATAATATTAAGCAGCACAACTGTTTCCAGCACTGATAATAAATCAGCATATTAGAATGGTTGAAGGATCATGTGACACTGAACACTTGAGCAATGATTCTGAAAATACAACTTTAATTACAAAAATAAATTAAATTTTAATGTATATTGATACAGAAAAACATTGTTTTACATCATAATAATATTTCACAATATTAAATACACTTTCCTATTGATTAAAAAGCCAGGAGTACATATAAAAAGCAACACACTGTCTCTCTCTCTCCTAAATAGTTTAAAATTGGACGTAACATTTAGCTGACAAGTGTCATGACATTTAGCTGGAAAGTTGTACCAGTTTTCCCATGAAGTCTGTTATACTAAATCTAACTTTGAATTTAAAAACTTCACAGGCAAACATGCAAATGATCATATTTTCCATATCAAGTATACTAAAAAGTGTTTTGTTACCTACTAGGAAGTTCTCTACAATGTTTTGAACACATCCTGTTTCAATTAGAACTAAATGCTTGCTAATTTTGCAAACACCTCACTAGGGGTAAAAATTAATGAGCTTGAGTAAACAGTGACAGAACTTCCCTTTAACTTTGCCTATCACACAGATCTGAGTCACAGAGTTTCACATTCAATTCATTATAGCTGATCCTAAACTCCAGTCTTGCCTGTGACGGTGCACCCTGGTGAATATGCCAGAGCCCATTGCTTCTGCTGGACTCCAGAGATCTGGAGGTAAGAGGTTTAAAAGCGAGGCTCCCTGAAGCCAAACATCTGAGAGCTTGACTGATCGATCTGCTCTCCCTGCCGCAATGTGTGTGTGTGTGTGTGTGTGTGTGTGAGTGAGTGTGTAAGGGACTGCATCGGATGTATAATCAGCTTCTCTGGCTCATAGAAGATGAACTGGAATGAAATTATTTATTGCACGTAGCCATCAAATTGCATTTTATGCATAGTTCATGCTAAACTGAAAATCTGCTGAAAATCTGCTCACCCTCAGGCCATCCATGATGAGAGATGAGTTTGTTTCGGAAAAAATGTAGAGAACTTTAGCATTACATCACTTGCTCACCAAAGGATCCTCTGCATTGAATGGGTGCCATCAGAATGAGAGTCCAAACAGCTGATAAAAGCATCATAATAATCAGAAAGCGACTATTTGCACTAAGTGAAAATAGTACATTTTCTTAGTGATAGATGCTATTTACACTATGTTAAAAAAACTGGATTTTTATCTATTTATAATCTATTTATACTTATTCCAAATAGTGACAATTATCTACACCTCAGTATAGTATTATAATATAAAACATTATGCAATTATCACGTACTGAGTGTAAATTATAATTTTAATTCAAATAAATAAATAAATAAATAAATAAAGCCCTTCCTACAACTACCCTTACCCTACCTGATACTTTATTTTCAACATTTTGAAAATAAATAAGGGAGGAAAAAAGTTTAGATACTCCATAAAAATCCACAAGTAATCTACGTGAGTCCAATCCATCAATTATTAAAAATCCATCTTGTGTGTTTCAAAGAACAAATCCATAATTGGGCACTTAAATGTTAAACTGTCACTTCTGGCCTAAATACAAGTCCATAATCCATTACACTTTCTACAGTTAAAAAGTCTATTCCCTGTTGTCCTCTCACATCAAAACCCACCGACATATTTGTCTATAAGTGCTTTGGACTGTTTGTGCTTGTACTGTAAATAGTGCATATTCCTTTCCTGATTCAGTCAATACTACTTTTTATTGGATAAAGCAATATTATGCATATTAGACTTATATTTTGGCCAGAAGGAAAGGTTTGAAGTGAAAAACATCTTGAATTATTTGTTTATTACAAACACTTCATTTTGATGAACTGGACTTAGATTACTTGTGGATTATTGTGATTTTTTTCAGGGGTTTGAACTCTTATTCTGACGGCATCCATTCACTGGAGAGGATCCACTGGTGAGCAAGTGATGTAATGCTGCATTTCTCCAAATCTGTCTGATGAAGACACAAACTCATCTAGGTCTTTGATGGCATGAGGGTGAGTAAACTCAACAAATTTTCATTAAATTAAAGTTGAACTATTCCTTTAAACACCATTGTCTGATATTAAAATTATCACTTTCATAAGAAACAAATTCCTGATAATTTGTCTTTCATTCTTCAGTCGAAAAGAAATGTAGGTTTTTCAGGAAAACATTCCAGAATTTTTCTTCATACAGTGGACTTCAATGGTGGCCACCGGGTTGAAGGTCCAAAATGCAGTTTCAGTACAGCTTCAAAGGGCTCTACACGATCCCAGCCAGGGAATAAGGGTCTTATATAGCAAAACAATCACTCAGGTTTATACTTTTTAACCACAAATGTTCATCTTGTACTAGCTGGACTTCAGAAAAATCAGAAAAAAGGAAAATGTTTTCCTCAAAATCCTTTTTGACTGAAGAAAGAAAACATCTTGGATGACATTTTGATGAGTAAATGATCAGGATTTTTTTTTATTCTAGAAGTGAACGAGTCTGTTAATGCAGACAGAGCAAATTAATAATCTGAGAAAAGCTTTCATAAAGTAGGCTGAATGAAAGTCTTCTATGAAAACGCTGAGCTTCAGCAATATCTTGACTTAGTACACTCAAAATAAAGATTCCACACTTCTCTCAGTTCAGCCACCAGTCCAGTCTAAGTAATCCTCTCAGACTGTGGATTATAGTATATTATGTGGGGCACCTATGGGTAAACCATCCTGTTTAATCTCTACAGAGCAATACATTTGAAAGTCCTTAACCCAAGGAAGGAAACTTGCATACGTCACTATTTATGTGCTTGGATGAGATTTGCAATGCGCGTATTAGATTAGAAATACCTGATTTGCCGTCACCCTGTTTAACTTGCTTAATGCCCTAGGAAGAACTCTGGCCTTGCTGAGGTAAACACTGTTTTTTTTTTATTCTCACGTTTGAATGGGTCACTACATTATTTCAAATCGTCCACTGCAGAATTCATACAGAAGAGCCTGTCCTAGTTTCTGTTCTGACGGAAAAATAATGGAATAAAGAGAGAGAGGGCCAAACACATTAAATGTATCTGAGCAAGAGGGAAAAAAAGAACGGTCCACACAGGTTTCTAGGGCAGACGTGGGTTCATCCATGAATCGCCAGTTCTACTTGCTAAGGACCATTTGCACTTCATGTAGAATGGAAGAGTGCTTAGAGAGACAGAAGAGAAGTAAGAGAAAGAAGAAGACCTGTAAATAGCGAAATCCTCTGCAGGTGCACTGTGGTGTAATTTGGTTTGCTCCCCTAGGACAGATTCACTAGTGCAAGAAAAGAAAATGAGATTAAAACAACATGTACTATTAAATCTGACTACACTGGGGCTTATTCAGTGCAGACACCAAATGCCGCCTTTTTCCTATCCAGTACTCACAGGAAAGGGCAAAAACGTTTATCTAGCATGAATTGAGTTTGCTTTGTCGTCTGATCTGATTTCAGGTAGCTGAATCCATGTGCATAGACACACACATACACGATAAGGATGTGTTTGCCTAACAACCTCATTCTGGAAATCTGGTGAATCACTTGAGCAATAAGAAAAATGAATTCCAGTTGTGCAGAGTGGACAACAGACAGAGAAATCTGTGTGATAAAAACTATAAAAAAAACAAACAAATCAAATAAATAAACTAGGCGCAAATCAAATTTAAATAAACAAACAAATGGCTTGTTCATGTAAATGTAACAGTTGAGATTAACAAAAATATATATATGATATTAAAGTAGCAAACAAAAAATACAATATTTTTGTGATATGTGTACACACAAATGTAAATATTGTTATATTTTTTTAATATTGTTAGATTCTTTGATGTAAGCACATGATAATTTTATCATAAATTGATCTGTAAAACAATTTTATATTTCAAAATTATTATTTGTTACTTATTATATGATATTAAAGTAGACTATATAAATATAAATGAAATACATATTGTATTAAAGTAGATTATATAAACATAAATGAAATAAGTGAGAATTATAGAGAATTATTATTTGCTACTTATTGTATTATTATTATATTATATTATATAAATAGATAATTATATTATAAAATGATATGCCAAACTTAATTTTAGAATAATTATTATTATTTGTTAATTATTAATTATATTGTGTTATATTACAGTTGAGGTCAAAAGTTTACATCCCCCTTTCAGAATCTGCAAAATGTTAATTATTTTACCAAAATAAGAGGGATCATACAAAATGCATGTTATTGTTTTAGTAGTGACTGAATAAGATATTTTACATAAATGCATAAATAAAATACATACATTTCTCTTGAGGACTATATGTAAACATCTTTTGTGAAATATCTTCTTTAGGTCAGTACTAAATGAACAATAACATGCATTTTGTATGATCCCTCTTATTTTGGTCAAATAAATAACATTTAACAGATTCTGAAAGGGGGGTGTAAATATTTGACCACAACTGTATATTATATTATATGAAGATGATAATTATAGTTTAAAGGGGACAGTCTCCAGCAGCATTGTGTCAGGTCTTTTATGTGTATGTGTGCATCATGTAGTAAAACAGCTCATTCCCCCCTAACTGCTGGCAACTTCCTTTACTGTTTACTGATCAATTCTCATTCCCTCTCATTGTCTGTTTCATTTTTCCTCAGGCAAGCTGACATTCATTGATGAAAAAATATAATCCACTTCCAGGTGTCCAGCTGATCACTGTCCAGATCCCATCTTTTAGCATGCTAACAGGACGGCCAGTCTCAGTGTAAAAGCATGATCCCTTATCAGCAAATCACCACAGCCACCACTGGCCAAACACACTCTCTGTCACGCAGGCCAGAAAGACCACTACACCCCTCATATCTATCCTTGCTACCTGAATAACGAAGCAGTGAAAAAAAACAATGACCCAGCACATGCTAAAACAATAGCAGCTTTAGCTGTCATTCTTAAAGTAAAACCCAGAATCCCAGCATCCCTTAGGGTGAGAGCCAGGCCCTCCTGCCTGGCTGGAGATAACAATTGTGACAAGCTCCAGTAAACCTGGGCCCTGCAGAGGGACAGCACAATCCAGGATGTCTCTCACCAGCATAAACAAATAAAGAAAGACTTTAACATGGCAGACATGCAATATTTATCTGTTTACACACGCTCATACTCTTTAGGAATGCAATGAGATCGTTTCACCATATTGTTTTGTTGTCATACCAGCATGTTATATTATGTTATCTCTCTGACTACATCTAAATCATGTGATGTTGTGTTCTCTTGCCACGTGCTTCCTGTTCTTTATCCGTTTGTTGCTCTCCTAGAGCTCCCCGCGTCTCCTTTTCATCCCGTCTCTCTGTGTATTTCCATATCTGTTTCCCTTCTTTTCTTTCAGCTCCCAGCCAGGGCATGGCAGGTCTTCGGGAGATGCTGAGAGATTTAAGTTGCTTTGCTTTGTCTCCAGTATATTAATCTGAAATCCCACAGATAGCATCCTATTTCTAAAAGACATTAATTGACTGTGGCTTTTTGATATTTGAGGTTTTCGTAAATAGGATGCAGCAGAACACTTTTTTTGAGATATTTGAGATTAAATTCAGCTCTCGACTGCCAGAACGTGTTTACATAAATTGGATATTTTGTGTGTGCTTTTGTAAAGCCTCTATGGTACACGCTTAAGTAGAATTTGTTGATCTAAGATATACTTTACGCTACATAGCGCATATGACTCACTCAGAGGAGAAATTCGCTGAAATCATGAAAGCTTGAGACAAGATTGAAAACATGTCCATACAAGCTTACAAAAACACACTTTTAAAAACATTCATCTAAGTACAAAAGAACCGGTGCAGGCTTAGATTTGGGTGTGTGGTGTAGAAACAAAGACTAATGCTTAATACCGATGCTCTTCAGACAGTGTGATCCAGCTGCTAGTTTCATACATACCTGGAATCAGGGATTCACCTCCCTCCCTTACAGTAAGTAAGACAGTCTAGAGACAGGTGGTTACGAAAGGAATCACGCAATACTGATAAAACACTTTGCATTCAGAATTTCAGTCAATCTGCAAGTAATTACAGTCTAACTGCCAACTGGATTTGCCTGGTTTTTCAATACATCCGAGATAAAATGGCGCATGCCAGATTTTCCAATCGTGATCATTTCTTACTGGCTTATTTGGCTCTTAAAATTTGTTAGAATATTTAGGTTAAGTTGTTTGGTATAATTGTGGGTTCCTATGTTCACTGATGAGGGCATGTAACGACTGATACTCGGAAACCATGATCAGCTGATTACATATTTTTTGGTGACAGGACAACATATACTCTGACATCATATAAATAGGAGGGCTCTAATAAGGTTTTTAAGTGACTTGAGGTAAGTAATAAAATAACAATTTATATAAGGTTGTATTTCGATATCAAATAATGCTGCTTTTTGAACGTATTCATCAAAAAAATCCAAAAAGAAATGTATCACATTTTTCACACACACACACACACACACACACACACACACACACACACACACACACACACACACAAATCTACACTGATAATAATAATAGTAATTATAATATTTTTATTACATCATGTGACATTGAAGACTTTAGTAATGGCGAATGATAATTTAGCTTTGCCATCACAGAATAAACTGGATGAATAAAGTTTGTAGACAAACCTTAAATTGTCTCTAGACAAACTGTTAAATGGTAAAAGCCTAGGCAGAAAGTTTAAAATGTTTTAACAGCTTTACGTTTGAAATTATTTGATGATGTAGTAAAAGCCAGAAAAAACTAGCCGATTTAACAGAAAAAAGATTTTAAAAAAATCAACAACAACTAAAACCTGCTGATTTACATAGATAAAACCTGCTCATTTAGCAAAAAAAAAAAAATCTAAAACAGCTAAAAACCAGATATTGCAAAAAATAGTTAAAACCAGCTAAAACTAGCTGATTTAACAAAAAACAGCTAAAAGCCAGCTAAAACCCCACTGATTTAGATAGAGAGATGCTATGCAGTTGCTAGGGTACTTTAAATGGTTGCTAGGGTGTTGTTATTGTGATCTAACATGAATGGAAAAAAAACAGCTCAAATTAGCTCATTTAGCAAAAAAAATGTAAAGCTAAAACCAGCTAAAATGTTCATTTAGCAAAGACAGCTAAAAACCAGCTGATTTAGCAAAACATGTTTGATTTAACATGTTGATAACATGAATGAAAAAAACAGCTAAAACCTGCTCAATTAGCCAAAAAATATTTAAAACAGCTAAAACCCAGCAGATGTTGCAAAAAACAGTTACAGCCAGCTAAAACTAACTGATTTAACAAAAAACAGTTAAAACCAACTAATTTAGATAGATAAATGCTATGCAGTTGCTAGGGTACTTTGAATGGTTGCTAGGGTGTTGTTATTGTGATCTAACATGAATGGAAAAAACAGCTAAAATCCAGCTAAAGTTAGCTAAAACCATCTGATTTAGTAAAAAAAAAGATTTAGCAAAAAAAAAAAATCAACTAGCTCATTCAGTTAAAAAAAACAGCTGAAAACAGGCTAAAACCAGCTGATTTAACAAAAAACAGTTAAAAAACAAACCGATAAAACCAGATGATTCAGATAGATATATTCTATGTAGTTGCTAGGGTACTTGGAATGGTTGCTAGGGTGCTGTTAGCATGATTGCTAACATAAATGAAAAAAAACTGCTAAAATCAGCTAAAACCAATCTGATATAGTAAAAAAAAAATATGGGCCAAAATAGGTAAAAACCACCCTTGCAACCAGTTAAAGCCAGCTAAACCAGTCGATTTAACAAAAATAATAAAAAGATCTAAAAACAGTTAATTTAGCAAAAACAGCTAAAAACCAGCCAAACCATCTGATTAATTAAAAAAAAAAAAAAAAAAAAACGATAAAACCAGATGATTTAGATAGATATATTCTATGCAGTTGCTAGCAGTGTTGTTTTTGACGCCACTTTTTTTCATGACGATAACGAGACGATGACGAGATAAAAATGGCTCGTTGATGACTAAAACATGATGAGACGTGTGTGAGTTTTCGTTGACGAGACGAGAATAGACGAAAATGTTAGTGGGTGGTCCGTCAGACGTTTAAAATGCATGACATTTATGCTTATTGTGCATGCCAATTAAAACCTAAAAAGTATCTGCCGCTGCATTCTATCCTTGTTTGGTTACGCCCTCCACCTGGCGTGCAGCGCACAACGTGCTCAACACGTCACATTGTTGTCACTCAGACAGACAGACGATTAACCATGATGGCGGCAGTTTGCACACAGGGTGGTCGCAAACGGCGAGAGGACCTATGGGTGTATTTCAAATATAACCCAGCAGATAATAAAACAGAGTGTATTATGAAGGAAGACGGTGACAAATGTGGCCACAAAGTAGGCGGAAAAAATACGACCAACCTTAAGCGGCACCTGAAGGCTCGCCACAAGGATATTTTTTCGGAGGTAAGTTACAAGTGCTGTTAACATATCATATACAGGGCTCGAAATAGCGACCGTTTTGGTCGCATATGCTCCCAAAATTTAATCTGCGCGACCTCAAAATGTATTTGGGAGCATATGGGCGAGTGCTAGAAATTGTTGTGGTGCGACTTGGTTTCATTTCTTTACAAAACTTTCACTAGCCTAACTACTGTACAGACTGCTGTGAGCTGATACAGTGACAGGTTTGCCGTTCTCTCTTTTGATTGTGGACAATTAAAAGGTCTCCACAGTCTGCTTTTGAAGAAATCTAAATATTTTGTGCTACAGCGTACTTTGTCAGATACAATTCTGGCGCCTCCGTCTCATTATACTGTACAACGCGGCATACATTCACATCAAATGATAACTCAGCGGCACTCACGCAGGGGCGTAATTTCCACTGGGGACACGCTTTTCAAAATCCCGTTGGTGACTTCCCACTTTCAAATGGTTTTGTTAAAGTATCTTGTATTGTAGAATGCACGCTCCGCGCCATCGAGAGTTTCGCGCGATCGTTAAAACAAAACCAAAAGTAAAACGCGCATTCAAAAGCAATTTTAAAGGAACACTCCACTTTTTTTGGAAATAGGCTCATTCTCCAACTCCCCCCGAGTTAATAAGTTGAGTTTTACCGTTTTGAAATCCATTCAGCCGTTCTCCTGTTCTGGCGATATCACTTTTAGCATAGCTTAGCATAGATCATTGAATCCTATATCGTGTACTAAGACTGGTGGAAATGCAAAGCTTCAATTTTCTAGGCTGATAAGATTAGGAACTACACTCCCATTCCGGCGTAATAGTCAAGGAAGTTTGCTGCCGTAATAAGGCTGAAGCAGGAGCAGTAATACCATGCAGCACATGTGCAAATGCTAAACTAGCTGGGAACTCATTTCTGATAATACTCCGCCTGCTTCGGCCATATTACGGCAGCAAACTTCCTTGACTATTACGCCGGAATGGAAGTGTAGTTCCTAAACTTATCGGCCTAGAAACTCGCAGCTTTGCATTTCCACCGGTCTTGGTACACGATATAACTACAGAAGAGTCAAGTTTTAAATACAACAAATATGGAAACTCGTTGGTCATTTTTGAACGCGATGCTATTGGTCTAATAGGATTCAATGATCTATGCTAAGCTATGCTAAAAGTGATATCGCCAGAACAGGAGAACGGCTGAATGGATTTCAAAACTGTAAAAATCAACTTATTAACTCGGGGGGAGTTGGAGAATGAGCCTATTTCCAAAAAAAGTGGAGTGTTCCTTTAATACCCCACGTTTAGAGAGCGACTTCCCAATGACATAAAATATCTAGGCTGTTATTAGTATGTGGTCTATAATAAGTTGTGTAGTGTCTATAGCTCTGTATCATGCTTGAAAAATTCGGTCTCTATTTGCACTTCGAATATTGAAAGAGTAGCCTACTTAGACCATGCCTGCATTTATTGTCTATGCACGACGAAAGAAGTGTCGTTTATTTTTTGATTGTTTAAAAATGCAGTGGTTGCCTCTAATTTAAATGGCTCTACCTATAGTAGAGAAAATAAACATCTTGTTCATGTACTCATATAAATACTCATATTTACTCATATAAATATATAAAAAAGGCTTTCAGAATCAGCCCATTTGCTTATAAAACATCTGCAATCAGAATTGGCCATGAAGAATTAAGTTTGGCACATTACTAAAAAGAAATTAGGTGCTCCTAAAAATTTTTTGGTACTCCTAACTTTTCGAAGTTGGGAGCACCAATGCTACCAAGTAAAAAAGTTAATTTCGAGCCCTGAATATAGCCTACACATAACGTTACAGTGTTATTCAACAATCGGCTCATGAGTAATTGCATAGTAAGCTTAAAAAATATTAAGTTTTCCACATACTCCTGGCACAAATGGGCTGCTAGCGTCAGGTTAAAGTTAGCTTTTGTTGGGCTAACGTCAATTCATTATGTGTGTGTTACTTTAGCAGCATGTTTAGCCATGTTTACATTAGGTGACGTTATGGTCATCTCTTTGTGTGTTTATGTTCTGTCAGCACGTAACTTGTAACTTGTAATGAACATTGATTCCACTGTTAATACTTTTTCTCTGTGTAATGCACAATCCTTAGATCGGAAAGCATTTGCAGTTGGGTGGAAAACTTTTATATCTAAAACCATTCCTTCATTATTGTCATTATTGGTGAAAATAGTCGATCCGGAAGCTCACAATGTGTTGAACTACAGGAACTCCCCCTTTTTTTTTTGACTAAAACTAGACTAAAACCTTTTTGACTTTTCGTCGACTAAAATTGGACTAAAACTATCACATATAGAAGTGACTAAAATTTGACTAAAACTAATAAGCATTTTAGTCCAAAAGACTAAGACTAAATCTAAGATGGTTGTCAAAAACAACACTGGTTGCTAGGGTACTTGAAATGGTTGCTAGGGTGCTGTTAGCATGATTGCTAACATAAATAAAAAAACAGCTAAAACCCATCTGATTTAGTAAAAAAAAATAGCAAAAAAAAGTTAACAACCAGCTAAAACTAGCCGATTCAGTAACAAAAAAACAACAACTGAAAACCAGCTAAACCAGCTGATGTAGCAAAAACCAGCTAAAACCCAGCCGATTTAGATAAATAGATACTATGTAGTTGCTAACATAAATGAAAAAATAGCTAAAACAAGCTGAATTAGTTAAAACTAGCTAAAACCAGTCGATTTAACAAAAAATAATAAAAATAGCTAAAAAAAGTTAATTTAGCAAAAACAGCTAAAACCCAGCCAAACCATCTGATTCATTGAAAAAACAGCTAAAACCAGCCTAAACTGGTTGTCTAGTCTTATCTGGTTTGTGCTGAAAGTAACTGGTTTAAGCTTGCTCAAGCCAACTTAATTACATTAAAAAAAAAAAAAATAGAAATAAAAAAAAATTTCAATATGTACATTTCAGAACTTAAGAGCAAAGAAACACCACCAAGTAGCCTAGAAGAGAAGAAACAACTTACAGAAAGTTCTGGATCAATAAAATTAAGCTTTATTTAAAAAAGCAATCTTCGATCTAAGTCCAAGACGAGTTGTACTATACTCTTAGGCTCTAATAAAATTACAAAGCAGATTAATTGCTTAAACTAAAGCAGAACCTCTCAATGAATAAACTAGGCTGTGTCTAATATTATCATTACATATAATATCATTCATTTTAAATTACTGTTACGATATTAAAAGCTTTTTAATAGACCTGGCCAAGCAGGAAGACTATAAAGCAGCTCCACTTATAAAACATGTTAAACCTACACCACAGCGTGCAGCAATGACAACCACTCTTGAGTCTTGAGCTTTGAAGAAGAGAACAATCCAGGATCAAGTCAAACTGTCAATAATTAAATCAAGGTAACTCTGTAATCAGCATTCGAAGAACAAGACAGTCTTCAGTTCTGTTGACAGTTCTGTCAGATTCATAGTTCTTGCTGCTACACAATTCATTGGCAAAGTCTACTGTAGTTGTGAATCTCACAACTCATTTACATTTAGATTTAAATTGTAACCAAGCAACTTCTGCAGGCAACACCCAGTCGAGTTCTCCTAGTAATAATTTACAAATCAAGGTTATATAAGCAGCATGCATACTTTTTTCGCATAGCAATCAAAGCAGCAGTGCAAATAACCCAACAGAGTCACAGATGGTTTGTTGTATTGGTTGAATGATTCTAACCCTAATTTGTCAGACTCAGTTAAAGAAAAAACGTTTAGGTACAAGTCTAATATATATTATTCATGTATGAAAGGTTATTTGCATTCAGGTCCAGGGAGTTAAAAGTTTTATGTTTGTTCCCAACCAAACTTTAGCAGTGAAGGGACATTTTCATACAAGACCAGCTTTCACCATCAAAACCGCTAGTGACCTGTATGAATATTGTAGCAAGACTCTCTATAATTCACAGTCCAACTCTGTGAAATCTGTTTCTGAATATCATTACTAAGTTTAAGCATGAATGCAGTTGATTTTTAATTCATTTCATTTAGACAGCACAGCAAATGTGTTGTGACAGTGAACACCAATGGACACTCAAAGGTCAGCTGTTGATGTTACAGCCAAACAAGAGACTTCCTGTGTTAATCCCAGCTAGGAAATTACTAATAAAAATGTTATTGCTGAAAGGATCCATGATAATGAAGACAAGACAAAACATGATATTTTAATTATAATACTTTAAATATTTCAATAATGATACATATACAAGTATATAATTTGTTCAAAATATTGAAAGGACATCATAGGACATTTAAAAATGTTTCAATATTTGGTTCATGTTAATAATTATCACATGAAAAAATATTGACTAAACTGACTAGAAGAAAGAAAAAAAAACACTAGAGTCTTGTAACACTGTCACTTTTCCAGATTCAAGACTTTGATTTCAGTCTCTTAGCAAACAGACAAACAAAAACAGAACCGACTGTTACAAAAAAATGGTTTCTGTCTAATTCTCGTCAGCTAAGTATTCACTGCAGTCCATCTGGACAGCATCCCATAAGCGCTCTTCCAACAGCCTGTGGCAGTCTGACTGACGGGAGGCAGAAGTAAGGGGACGACAGAGGGCAGGAAAAAAAACTGGAGTCAAAGAATACAAGAAAATTCCAGTCTAAGTTCCCTCAGGTGCTCATGGGAATCTTTATTGGTGTGCTGAAAGCATGAAACTGCCCGAGGTTTTCCTGAGAGAATCTATGCTGTTTAGGAGTTTTCTACAAATCCTACAGCTCTCACAGGTGTATAAACAAGAGGACAAAGCTGACGTCTGGCCGTGAGGTAATGTCAGGGCTCGAATAACTAACGTGTGTCATTTTTCAATTATTTATTTAATTTACTGACAAATGCCATTAAAAAACCTTATGTGAGCATGATGTGCAGTGTAGTTTTACAGAGTGATTCTCCATTGCAAAAACACATACTCTTAAAGAATTGTATAAAGAACTTGCTGTATAGAAAGGGATGGAAGCCTATTTCCACCACTGAATTAAAAATATAAAAGGTAAATGCAACTTTGCACCTTACAGTTCTGACTTTTACAGAGTGATTCTCCATTGCAAAAACACATACTCTTAAAGAATTGTATTCAATAAAGAACTTGCTGTATAGAAAGGGATGGAAGCCTATTTCCACCACTGAATGAAAAATAAAAAAGATAAATGCAACTTTGTACCTCATAGTTCTGACTTTTTTCTTACAATTGCGAGTTCACATCTCGCAATTCTCAGAATTGCATGATACAAACTTGCAATTGCGAGTTATAAAGTCAGAATTGCAAGAAAAAAGGCAGAATTGGGAGATGCAAACAAGCAATCCTATTTTTCTCAGAATTGCATGATACAAACTCCAACTGCGAGTTATAAAGTAAGAACTGCGAGATGTAATGCCAGAATTACGAGATATAAACTCTTTATAAACAATTCTCAGAAATTAAGTCAGAATTGCAAGATCTAAAAAGGAAAGGAGACATTCTGAAATTTTTCTTACAATTGCGAGTTTATACCTCGCAATTCAGACTTTTTTTCTCATGATATAAACTCTATTGCGAGAAATAATGTCAGAATTACGAGATATAAACTCGCAATTGCAGGTTTTCTAACTTTTTTCTCAGAAAAGCATTTGTATCTCGCAATTTTGACTTTTCTCTTTCAATTGACTTTTTTTTCAAAATGTGAGATATAAACTCAATTTTTTTGAGTTATAAAGAAATTAAGTAAGAATTGCGAGATATAAACTCTCAGAGTTTTTCTGTCCTTTTTTTCTCAGAACTGTGTATCTCGCAATTCTGACTTTTTTCTCACAATTGCTAGTTCATAACTTGCAATTTTCACTTTTTCCTCAGAATTGTGAGATATAAACTCGCAATTGCAAGTTATAAAGTCAGATATAGACTTGCAATTCTGAGAAATGCAGTCAGAATTGTGAGTTATAAAGTCAGAATTGCAAGACAAACTCGCTTTTGCGAGAAGTAACGTCAGAATTGTGAGATATAAACGCGCAATTGCAGGTTTTCTAACTTTTTTCTCAGGACTGCGTTTGTATCTGACAGTTCTGACTTTTCTCTCTTAACTAAGAGTGTATATCTCAGTGTGTATATTTCACCCCATCCAGGATGACATCTCCATTCAATTGTTGTGCTGAAAGTTAGGGATCTTTAACAACTAGTCCTAGTAAGAATCTCACATTTATATTATAAAGTTAGAATTGTGTGATATAAAATCAGAATTGCAGGATATAAACTCACAACTGCAAGAAATAAAGTTAACTCGCAATTGCAAGATATAAAGTTAGAATTGAAGGATATAAACTCGCAATTACAAGTTTTTGAGACTTTTTTTTTCCCAGAACAGTGTTGTATCTTAAAATTCTTACCTTTTTCCGCTATTGCGAATTTTTCTCAAAATTGAGTGATATAAACTCACAATTAAGAGAAATTAAGTCAGAATTGCAGGATATAAACTCGCAATTGCAACAAACAAAGTTATAATTGAAGGATAAAAACTCACAATTGCAAGAAATAAAGTTAGAATTGCAAGAAAAGTTAGAATTTTCTCAAAACAGTGTTGTATCTCACAATTCTTACTTTTTCCGCTATTGTGACTTTTTCTCAGAATTGCAAGATATAAACTCGCAAATGCAAGAAATAAAGTCAGAATTGCGAGATATAAACAAATCTGACTTTATAACTTGCAATTGTGAGTTTATAGAGACAAAAGTCAGAATTGTGAGATTGTGAGACAAATAGTCACATTTACCTTTTTTAATTTTTTTATTCAGTGTCGGAAACGCGATTCCATAGAAAGGATGCATTAAATTGCTGAGTATATATAATCAACTGATTTAAATTGATAATAAGAACTGTTACTTGATCATCAAATCAGATGATATTAGAATGATTTCTGAAGCATCATGTGACACTAAAGACTAGAGTAATGGCTACTGAAAATCCAGGTTTTAGATTACAGGAAAATATAACATTTTATTATAAATTAAAATAAAAAAATACTTATTTGTATAAAAATAACAAGACATTACTTCCCATAAAAAGTAGCTGTCCCTGCGCCCCAAATATGCCAATTAAACAGTATGTGAAAAGCAGTATGTCAACTGAATAGCCTGTCTGAATTTGCAGTACTAATAAAACAGTATAGGTAAAAAAAATAACAAGAAATGGTCAGGAACAGTGACACGACTCATTTATTAGGTCAGTATGTAGTACTGCATTTATATGAATGGTTTCAAAGCAAGTTCTTTATTAAATGTAGACAGCCCACAATTTCTATGGCAGGAAAGGTAATGTTACTTATTATAATAATAAGCATTTCAGTATTGTAACATGTTACTTTTATAAATAACGTGCCAAACACTGTTAATAGTTGTGTTTATGTGTCTAAACAGGCAATTCCAGACTGCCGGTGAGATACAATAAGTAATATCTTGCTACGGGAACTACGCCTGCCCACACATCCCCTCAAGAATTCAGCAATATCGCCTCACAACACTGTGAAAGTGAAGCTATTAGAGCAGTGTCTACCGGCAGCGCGCCAGAGTGTTGGGCTCTTCTAATCTAACACATTACAGTGATTTCAGCAGGGCGTTTGATCCACCTGTGTCAGAGTGCTGCTACTCCAACTGCCAGGAAATGTCTTGAGATTACCGACCGTCACTCATTAATTATGCGGTTCAACGCAAACCGGGAAACACGCCTCCCTGCATTGATTTCGGTGTGTATGAAGGGAGAAGTATTTTGTGGTTTCGCTATTTTAGTTTTTATATTGACTCGAGGTTTCTTCTGGATCAGTGTAAATAAACAGGAGGTGGAAAACAGATTCCTGCCAGAAGGAAAGAAGCCAAAAGCATTTACATGCTTACTGGACAGCAGAATAAGGCCCTTCCATTAACATAATGGGAATCTGATTTACAAGTCTATAATTAGTGGCCAATATTTACCATCCAGTAAAACAGACAGCATGCTGTAAACAGTGAACACACTCATATATACGCTGGATACATGCGCACACACAGGGCACTGAGAGCTTGACATAGTAGCCTGTAATTGGACAGGACGCAAAGGTCGTGGCCAAAAATCTAAAATGCATTGGACAAAAACCTGGACCGTGATCCTACAGCCAAAATAACCTCCATTCTCTTCTCTTGCTTTGTCTGTTCTCTTTCCATTCTCTTCCTCTTTCCTTTACAGATTCCTCTGCTATTGCTCTTCTCTTTTTGACTTTTCTCCACACTCCCGTTGCTCTTTTACTGCTACAACATTGTGAGAAGACCTAAATTTATCTCTTTTAACTAGGGATGGGTCATACATCAACACCAATGTTTACTGAAAAAATGAACACTGAAAAACACTGAAAATTTATGACAACCTGTCAAAATAAAATCTTTAACTTGCAGAAAATAAAACAGAAATATACTAGTCTTCTATAGTAAAATATTTAAAATAAATATTAACATTAATAATTCATGTAATGTTTTGATAAATTGTGTTGTTAAGGATTCAAGCGCATAGCTCTGAAACCTTACTGTAATTATTATTATTATTATTGATGATAATGATGATTATTATCATAATGATAATAATAATAATAAAATATTAACATGAAAAATGTATCAATGTGTAATTTTTTGACAAATTGTATTATTAGGGGTTCAAGCACATAATAATAATAATTATTATTATTATTATTATTATTATTATTATTATGAATGTACATTAATAATCCATCAATGTAATGTTTTGATAAACTGTATTATTAGGGGATCAAGCGTATTATTATTGCTATTATTATTATTATTATTATTATTATTATTATTATCAATAATAATAATAATAAATATTGATAATTACTCAACAGAATTCGTAACTTGTTTTTATAATAATAATAATATTAATAAATGTACATTAATTATTATTATTATTATTATTATTATTATTATTATTACAACTACTGTTATTATTAGTATCATCATAATCAATAACAATATTAATAATACATACTGTATATAGATAATTCCTCAATGTAATTCATATTTTTTTTATCTTAAATGTAAACAATAATATAAATATCATTATTTTGAATAATAATAATAATAATAATAATAATAATAAATGTACATGAATAATTCAATGTAAAGTATTAGTGTCAGAGTCATGTCTGTGTATTGTCCTGTTCTGTCATGTTTTCCAAGTGTTTTCCCCCCCATGTTTCTAGCTTATATGGTTTAGTCCTTGTCTCCCCCTTTTGGTTATGTTTAGTTAGTTCAGTCTTGCCCATATTTGTATTTCCCCCTTGTTATCTTGTTAGTGACCACGCCCCCGTTTCAGTGTATTTAAGAGTCTGTGTGTTCACTCCCCATTTGTCCATCAATAATTTCTGTTACTGCTGTTTGCCTGGTTTCATGTGCTTCTTATGCTCCCGGTTTTTGTTTGTTTATGTTAGTTTCAGTGTTTCATTTAATAAACTGTTTACGTTTCATTTACTCCGGTTCTCCTCATCATTCTACACTCCTCCACCCCGCCTGGATCGTGACAATTAGGGGTTATTAGGGGTTCAAGCATATTATTATAATTATTATTACTACTACCATTATTATATTATTATTATCATTATTATTTTTTTTATTACTACTACTATCATAATCAGTAATAATAATAAATATGTATAATTCCTCAATATAATTAATAATTTTCATATTAAATATAATAATAATAAAAATAAATTATATAAATGTACATTAATAATTCATCAATGTAATATTTTTAATAAATTGTAATATTAGGGGTTCAAGTGTATAATAATAATTAATAATACTATTATAATTATCATCATAATAAAAATAATAATACATATTGATACTTCTTCAACGTAATTAATCATTTTATCTTACACATAAATAATAATAATAATAATATTATTAATAATACATCAATGTATTTTTTAAATAAATTGTAGGCCTATATTATTAGTAGTAGTAGTAGTAGGAGGAGTATTAAAAGAATGTCATTCAACAAGATAATTTTTCATTCATGCTTCAATTCATAAAGTATAGCTTAACATGCTTATATAGCTTTCTCTGTGAAGTTTATTTGTAAACAATGTTTGCATTTATTCTTGACTGACTACTGATTAACATGGAATGTATTTTCTTCCCCATGCAGTGAACATCATGATAGACATTAATAACGAATGAAATGGAAAAAAATGTGAGAATATTGGCCATACTGTCCAACCCTTCTTTCAACCTTATGTGGACTAACATCAGTCGCCTGTTTCAAACAGCTGATATGCTGAAAAATACTTCATCCCACACTTTTCCAGGGATTCCACCTGTCCTTCACACAGAGCCTTAGAAGTGTTGCAGTGCTCACTAAGTGATATATTCACAGTTAACCAGTTTTTAATGTAGCGGTTTCCTTTTGATGTTATGGCAGTCATTGATCTGTATGAATGTGACGATGTACGTGAAATGAAAATTTCACAGGTTATTAGCAGCTGACCGCAGAGATTTGATCTGCACGGAAGCACCGCTCTGAAACACAGGTCAGAGTGAAATGTACTGAAAGGATGAACAGGGGGAGGGGGGAGAGAAAGACAGACAGAAAGAGAGAGAGAGAGAGAGAGAGAGAACACTCACAAGCCTTTTGGTGGAGCCTCAGGGCCTTATTAAAGAGTCAAACATCTCAAGGTCGGTGGCTGAGAGTAAGCCTGACAGCTGCAGGGCAACAGAGGCCACAGGTAAAACAGGTTACATCACTCAACAACCGGAATAATCCACACAATCACAGAAATGATTGTGAATAAATGATCTGATGATTACTATGGTTTGCTGAAATGAAGTCTGAAGATTATTTCAGGTCACTCCAGGTTGTCAAGTCAAACTTCAGTTCTCAAAGTTCAAATAAAAGTTCTTATTGACATCCATGGTTCAATGAAGAACCTTTAACATCCATAGAACCTTTCCAATCCACAATAGGTTCTTGATAGTTAAATGTGACATATCAAGAAAATCTTTTTCCATGTTTAACTGCCAATATTTGGGTCCCCAGTGCATCTACCAACCCAGAAACTGTGAAAAAGGACAACACAGTAACTTTGTTTTGACAAGTCTTTTTCTGCAAGCATGTGAAAAAAAATGAGCCACTCAGATTTCACTCCCCCTGTGACTTAGGAAAGGGATCTTACTATAATATTACCACCCCGTAATCTGCACGTTTCCATCCACGGCACCGTCATTTTTGTTTTTGCAGGTGACAACGGTGTACCAGTTCTAACAAAGTTCACGTAAAGCATGCTAACCGTTCTGTCGTTGGCTGCACAGACAAGCACAAAACACTATTTAGAGTCCCAGCCTCAGAAGAGACAAGAGAACAGAGGATTTATTGATTTATTTACTGTACAGTCGTGGCCAAAAGTTTTGAGAATTACATAAATATTGGAAATTGGAAAAGTTGCTGCTTAAGTTTTTATAATAGCAATTTGCATATACTCCAGAATGTTATGAAGAGTGATCAGATGAATTGCATTGTCCTTCTTTGCCATGAAAATTAACTTAATCCCGAAAAAAAAAACTTTCCACTGCATTGTTAAGAAGGCTTCAGGGCATCCAAGAAAGTCCAGCAAGCGCCAGGATCGTCTCCTAAAGAGGATTCAGCTGCGGGATCGGAGTGCCACCAGGAATGGCAGCAGGCAGGTGTGAGCGCATCTGCACGCACAGTAAGGCGAAGACTTTTGGAAGATGGCCTGGTGTCAAGAAGGGCAGCAAAGAAGCCACTTCTCTCCCAAAAAACATCAGGGACAGAATGATCTTCTGCAAAAAGTATGGCGAATGGACTGCTGAGGACTGGGGCAAAGTCATATTCTCTGATGAAGCCTCTTTCCGATTGTTTGGGGCATCTGGAAAAAGGCTTGTCCGGAGAAGAAAAGGTGAGTGCTACCATCAGTCCTGTGTCATGCCAACAGTAAAGCATCCTGAGACCATTCATGTGTGGGGTTACTTCTCATCCAAGGGAGTGGGCTCACTCACAATTTTGCCCAAAAACACAGCCATGTATAAAGAATGGTACCAAAACACCCTCCAACAGCAACTTCTTCCAACAATCCAACAACAGTTTGGTGAAGAACAATGCATTTTCCAGCACGATGGAGCACAGTGCCATAAGGCAAAAGTGATAACTAAGTGGCTCGGGGACCAAAACGTTTAAATTTTGTGTCCATGACCTGGAAACTCCCCAGATCTTAATCCCATTGAGAACTTGTGGTCAATCCTCAAGAGGCGGGTGGCAAACAAAAACCCACTAATTCTGACAAACTCCAAGAAGTGATTATGAAAGAATGGGCTGCTTTAAGTCAGGATTTGGCCCAGAAGTTGATTGAGAGCATGCCCAATCGAATTGCAGAGGTCCTGAAAAAGAAGGGCCAACACTGCAAATACTGACTCTTTGCATAAATGTCATGTAATTGTCAATAAAAGCCTTTGAAACGTATGAAGTGCTTGTAATTATATTTCAGTACATCACAGAAACAACTGAAACAAAGATCTAAAAGCAGTTGAGCAGCAAACTTTGTGAAAACTAATATTTGTGTCATTCTCAAAACTTTTGGCCACGACTGTATATTACACAGATGCTGCCACACAGGTCTAATATAAACATGCAATTTCTTTTCCAGCTGTTTACCTTCATAGACAAAACCGACTGTGTTTTTGTAACTTGTGTGTGTTTTTAACATAAACTTGTGTGTATTTGACAGTCTAAGCGCAATAAGACATGAAAGAGAACTTAGTTTAGTACTCACATGCCGTCAGAATACTGTATAGGAGTTACGAGCTGTAAAGGCACAGTCCTATTCTGTAAAGGGGGCGGGAAGCAGGAGCTTATTTGCATTTAAAGAGGCATGCATGAAAACAGTAGGTTGTTTTTTTTGCGCAAAACTTTTGTGATGTTTTATAAATGTTGATAAAAAAAACTGTTGTGAAATGACAGTGTTTTCCATTAACTGATGTTACACGACTATGGACCAGTTTTACTAAGCAGGGCAACTTAGCGCGAGACCGCATTTCCAAAACTGTACTGATGACAACGGAAATTTCTGTGGGTGCACAGATGCAACATATTATTTACATATTGACCAACACAGCGCAAATTAGCGTTGTAGCAAATAAAGAATAAAGAAATAAAGAAGCCACAGTACTTTGAAAAGGCCAAAAAATGAAGGACCTGGTAGTCGTCTTTTATTTCCTGAAAATTAAAATAACATGGCTTGGCAAACGAATAATGTGTTCTTCTGGCATTCCAAATAAATTAAAGGGTTACTCCACCCTAAAATAAAAATTTTGTCAATAATTACTTATCCCGTTCCAAACCCGTAAAAGCTTTGTTCGTCTTTGGAACACAATTTAAGATATGAAAAACAGTAGCTTTTTGACTGTCCCATTGACTGCCAAGTAAATAGTGATGTCAAGGCCTAGAAAAGTATGAAAGACGTGACGCAGCTGACAGAGAACAGCGTAAGCTGTTTGCGTCCAGGGGATACGGTGACGCAGAGGAGACAAATTGTTAAATAAAGTTGTTATTTTTGTTTTCTTTGCATACAAAATGGCAGATGCACTATTTTGACAACGTCTTTCATACTTTTCTGGGCCTTGACAGTGCTATTTACTTGGCAATCAATAGGACAGTCAAAAAGCTCCCTGTTTTCATGCAAAATATCTTAAATTGTTTTCCTAAGACAAACTAAGCTTTTATGGGTTTGGAAGTGATTATGGGGGTAAGTGATTACTGGAGTAACCCTCACTCTTCTACCACATGCTCTCTATTCTCTGCAGTGCCTCCTTCTAGCAACAATAATTGCAGCCATTTCAAGTGCAAATTTTGGAAACTCCTACAAATGTATATTCAATAAAGTCAGGTACAAAAATAACTGTGTCCATGCCTTTTCAGTGCTAATTTTTCACTGTGTGTCTTTAGTAAAACCCGACAGTGCAATTTTAACACCAAAAGACGTGAGTAAAACTGGCCCTGAAACGACATTTTTTTCCTCTCGCTATAAATCATGGCTATGGATGTTGGTAGGTTTACGTATGTCGCAGCCACTGCACTAGCCAATAATTTTAATTGTAGGAGACATAGGCAACTATCTTTACAGAAGCAGCGTGAAACTGAAACGATGCGTTCAATTGATCAAAAGTGAGGGTAGGTACAAATAAAAGCTGTTAAAAATGTTTCTTGACCACCAAATCAGCATCTTGGAGTAATTTCTGAATGATCATGTGACACTGAAGCAGGTCTTTCTCGTTCAGAAAGATTATGATCTGTAACACTGATTTAATTATAATTGAATAAAAATGATTCCTAGCTACGTAAAACATCAGACGTGCCATTTACACACACAGTTTAGAAGTACCTCACAATTGCTACAACATTTTGCACTGCTGAATACTTTCTGCATTTGAATTGAGAAGCTCCTCCTTAAGCAAATGTTCCATATCATTTTATACACCTTGAATCAATGCAAAGTCACACAAACAGGATGAGGGAAGCCAGGCTAAATACTCAAACCGCTTCACACATTCAGGAATGAGAGAGTAACCAAGCATACCTGCCGCAGCTGAGAACAATCACAATCGGCTTCGTCTAGGAGGGGGGAATCTCGCTTATACGCTTTACAGACAGCATACTAATGCAAAAGTAAACCAGGGATGCAGGTCTGCCAAAGTCCAGGATTAGTTCTGGCCTTCCTATAGGTTGTAGAAAGCAATTATATGCAGCATCTAAAGAGGTTATGGTTTTAGATCAGCACATTTAATCAGCGAATGCAGACACAAGCTTGACAGACAGGATATGCTGCCTTTGTAAAAATGAAGAGAGAGAGAGAATTAAAGAAAAATTGGATTAGGAATACAATCACCTATAGGAATACAAAATGCTTCCTCAAATTAGTCTAACCTGTTTAAATGGCACACACAAAGTACATCCTGTTACAAATTTGCATAGCTTTTCTGCTCATTCAACAGGCCACTCAGCAGAGGAAATTAATCAATACAAATATCCATATCCTAACAAGCTCATCAATAATACTTATGGCAGTATATTTCAGACTAAGGAAGCTCAGATCATGTTGTGATGTTAGTTTGCAAGTACGGACATCATTAAAATTATTCACTTGTAGTTGTTATATTCCTGCGGGCACTCATTAGGGTACAACTAACCGGAGGGAAGGTGGACAACATTGCAAAATGGCTCTTGTATTAACAATAAGGTTGAAATGAAAGGAGAAGTGATATGAATGACAAAAAATATTGAAATAATACTAAAAAGAATAAGAGGACAGCATTCTTCCTGTCCTTTTAATATCATATTCATGTTCTCACCTGAGGTTAAACTGTAATTATCTAATGATGAAATTCAGAGAAATGGTCAAGCCCTGGAGACACTGATGGACAGACAGAAAGGAATGGGAAAAGAAAGAGAGAGAGAGAGAGAGAATGAATTAGGAAATAGGCTACTATACACCTGCTAATTTTCAATACAGAGGCTTTCATTAGACTTGAAATAACCAGTGCTATTATACATCCCTTTCTGCACAACTCTTCATTAGAATAAATAAAAGAATGAGTGTCATAGTAGCAGGAAGCTGTCAACACAAAACCTCAAGCCACCTTCCATTAGCCTAAAACATCAGAGGTTTAATAAATCACCCTTTATTGCGTGATTCATCAACTATTTCACAGCAAACAAGAGCTCTAAAGGTTTTCACACAACCTTGTAATGGACATTTTGTTTGTCCTAGAATCCATTAGTGGCCACACCACAGACCAGCTCATATAGGAGTCCATTTGGTATGTATACTGACCATTCATTTGCCTTTCAGAGTCCAGCATTGTAAAGGAAAAGGAAAAATCCTGACGTTAGTTGTTTAAGAACACAATGGGATATAGATGTCAGAGCTGCTTCAATAAACTTGATTATTTTAAAAACGAAAAGAAAACAAGAAAAGGCATGATGAATATTTCACAGAGTGTTCATACAGATGAAGTCAAAAGTGTACATACACCTTGCAGAATCTGCAAAATGTTAATTATTTTACCAAAATAAGAGTCATACAAAATGCATGTTATTGTTTATTTAGTACTGACCTGAATAAGATAGTTCACATAAAAGACGTTTACATATAGTCCACAAGAGAAAATAATAGTTGAATTTCTAAAAATTACACTGTTTAAAAGTTTACATACACTTCATTCTTAATACTGTGTTTTTACCTGAATGATCCACAGCTGTGTTTTTTTTTTTTTTTTTTTTAGCGATAGTTGTTCATGAGTCCCTTGTTTGCCCTGAAGAGTTATATTGTCCACTTTTCTTCAGAAAAATCCTTCAGGTCCCACAAATTCTTTATTTTATTTTTTTAGCATTTTTTGTATATTTGAACTCTTTCCAACAATGACTGTAAGATTTTGAGATGCATCTATTCAGAAGGTCCTTGTCTATTACAGAAGGTTCAGGTGCTCACTGATGCTCCAGAAGGAAAAAAACAATGCATTAAGAGTAATTTTGTCTTCTGGGGAACACATAAGTATCTTCTGTAGCTTTTGAAGGGCAGTACTAAATGAAATAAACATGGTCTTCTTCTTTGATCCCTAGCTGGCGGTCGGCAGGGAGGGTCGTCCTCGAAGCCAATACGCTGCTGTGGGTGCCGCAGGAGTACCGATTTCACCAACAATTTTCTTCCAGGCCTGTCGATCCGTGGCTACAGTTTTCGCTTGCTCAAGGTTAAGACGACATGATTTAAGGTTGTGTTCGATCTGCTTGACCCATATCTTTTTCGGCGCGTCGCGTCTAATCCTCCACTGGTCAGGGCACTGCCGCCATAGCAATCGATGCGGCAAACGATGATCGCTCATGCGGCAAACATGACCGAACCATCGTAATTGCCGTCTCTGAATTTGCTCATCAATTGATGGTTGATCATGGCATCGGTGACGTATCTCGTCGTTGCTAATGCGGTCGCGCAAGGAGACTCGAAGGATTTGTCGCAGGCATCGCATTTGAAATACCTCGAGCTTGTTGAGGTCGTGCTTGAGAATGACCCAGGCTTCAGATCCATAGAGGAGAATTGGGAGTATCATCGATCGATACAGGCGGATCTTTGTGGAAAGGGTGACATTAGGTTTCCTCCAGACGCACCATTGGAGGGAGGCAAAAGCAGCCGTCGCTTGTCCGATTCTTGAGTAAATGTCTGCCGTCGCTGCAATTTTCTTCTCTTGGATCAATGAGCCGAGATACTTAAATTTTTGCACTTGTTCCAGCTGCACATCTTCAAGATATACAATTGCTGGTGATCCATCAGTTGTCATGACTTTAGTCTTTTCGGCACTGATCTTGAGGCCATAGGGTCGAGCGTGGCGAGCGATGTCATAAAGGATGTTCGTGGCTTCGGCATCATTCTGCGCGAAGATGGCACTGTCATCGGCGAACATGAGGTCTGTTACGAATTGGTCATCTGCAAATTGAACCCCGCGGTGACCCTCGAATGCTCTTCGCATGATCGCATCAATAACGATGTTAAAAAGCAACGGGGATGCTACATCACCTTGCCTTACGCCAGTTTTGATCAGAAATTCATCTGAAAGGTCACTCCGAATACGCACGAGACTTGTTGAGCCATCGTACGCCGATTTAAAGAGACTGATGATCTTCGGAGGGATATGGTCTGCCTCTAGCGTTCTCCACAGTGCCGTCCAGTCGATGCAATCGAAGGCGGATTTGAAGTCAATAAAGGCAATCACTGTTCGCTGTCCATATCGGATATGTCGCTCGACCAAATGCCGGAGGGCGAAGATCTGATCGCGACATCCACGCCCTGGTCGGAATCCAGCTTGTTCTTCACGGCTCATCTGTTCATAGTGCTTTAGGAGTCGCGACTGCAGGATTTTCATGAAGACTTTGCCGACGACTGAAAGAAGGCTGATTCCGCGATAGTTATTGCACTCACGGCTGTCGCCTTTCTTGTGAATCGGGATAATGATAGCCTTCTTCCATCTTGTTGGAACTTTGTCGAGTCTCCAGATCATCTTGATGAGATTGTGGAGTCGAGGGAGGAGGGTGTCGCCACCGGCCTTAATTCCTTCCGCGGAATAAACATGGTATTTCGGCAAAATAAGAAAAATGTACACATTCTTATTCTGTTCAAAAGTTTACACCCCTTTAATATAATAATTTTATTGTTACTATTGATTTATTTACAAAAAAAATGGTACGCTGCTGACACACAGATCTAATATAAACAAGCAATTTCTTTCCCATCTGTTTACCTTCAAAGATAAACTGACTGTTTTTGTAACTCACGTTGTTTTTGTAACTGCCTGTTTTTGTAACTTATTATGTTTTTAACATAAACTTGTGTATTTGACAGTTTAAGCGCAATAAGACAGGAAAGAGAACTGAAAGAGAACCGTCATTGGATGTGTGCATTTAGAAAACCCTATATCAGAAGTTTAAACTAATATAGCTTTAATATACATGATTTCAGCGCAATAGACATGATAATCAAAACCAAACCAAAGCTGTAAAAAAAAAGCTGTAAAGACAGCCCATTTCTGGAAAAGGGGATGGGGAGCAGCAGCTCATTTGCATTTTGAAGAGACATGCAAAAAAACAGTGTGTTTCTGCTTCCACTCAAAATAAGCATTTTAAAAAATTAGATAATAAATGATCTGTGGGGTATTTTAAGCTAAAACCTCACAGACATATTCTAGGGGCACCTGAGACTTATATTACATCTTGTAAAAAGAAATGTACCTGTTGAGAGAATGTTGGCAGTCTGTGTACTTGCATAGCTGAGCTCCAGAAAATAAAAAATGAGGTGACATCAGGTGACAACATAGATCTAAATAGAACTGTTATGTGTAAAAAAACCTTTAAAGACCCATCTTTTTTAGAGTGTATAGGCTAAACTGGGCCACTTTTTAGTATCTGTGTGTCAAAAAGTGGCCTAATTTATTTCTATTTTCTTTCTAGAATTCATCCCACACCCCTAAAGTAAATAATGTAAGAGGAAAAACCCATCAAACAGGCAAATAAGAATAAACAACTCCCCAGATTGTCTCCAGATTTAACTAAGTGAAAAATTCTTAATCTGCATAATAGGAACATATGCTGCATTGATTATTATGCTGACACTATTTAATTTACTTTAAGATTAAAATGACTTCAGGCCGAGAGATACGGCTCATTAATTAAATTATGTTGTTGTTTTACAGGCTCACACCTCTCATCTATATAACCTGTGCATTCAGAGTAATATAGCTGTATGTTTCCTAAAACTATTTTTTATCTTGCAATCGACAGCATGAATTTTGTGTTTAGTGTAGTTGACAGGGTTAGTGCTAAGTGGTACTAAAATACAAATCTATCAGTCATTTGCAGCTACAATCAATCTTTGGAAACTTAAAGCATTAGTCTGTGTCCAGTAAATGTAAGAAGAAACAGTTGATTAATGTAGAGTGCTGAAGAGACATTGTTACGACCATATCATCATTAATAATCCATAAGCCCTGCTCTTGAATTCCTCTTTTTTTAACGTCAGGATGTGCATGACATGACAATCAGACTTTCTCTGGACATGTTGCTCTGTATTTAAATGTCCTAAATACAATACCAATGTGTGGAGTAAATGGACAGTTTTACTAGTCAACCTGCTTCTCACATTTCTCATGCAGTGCTGAAATCTGAGTTCTAGTGCTGTAATGATTGTGTGTGTGAGGGAGATGAGAGAAATGAGAGAAAAAGACCAAGAGCTAATGAGTGATGTAACGGCTAGCATATTCATGTGACAGTTTGCACGCTAATAGCTGCCAAAACACAGGAAACAAATATTTGGTAATGCTTTTTGTGACACTCAGGCTTCAGGCCCAGAACTAAAAAAGAGGCAACATAGCGAACTCCGTTCCAGACCTGCTTTGCCAAAACCATTTTAAATTTACTGACAAGAGACTGAGCTGTTCTGCTGATCCAAAAAACACATCTTTTGTTAACAATTATTGCAGAAGATTTAAACCAAACTCTGATCTGCACAGATAGGTGACTTCACTCAAAACCTCTTTTTTCTACAACCCATTTTTCACTTTAAGATACAGATATAGCTTTAGATAGCAAAGCTATAAACAAAGCTTTATAATGGGCTTTTCTGTATAGTAAAGGTCATGTGTGGACACTAAAATGATGTCTTGGGAATCCAGGGAGTGTTATTTGAGTCTAGGGCATTTAAGGTCAATATCTTGAAGAGATATAATCTACCACCTGATTTTACAGGGAGCATCGAGGCTTTTTCTCTCTTGCAATACCTCTGCATGAGTGATCACACTATAAGGTAATTGCATGTCTGATTTTCAATGCCCAGGCAATACAAAAGAACAATATATAGCTGGCTTCCTATCCCCAGCCCACCCTCTAAGAACAGCATGAGAGCTACGAGTGAGACTGATTCAACACACTGAATTAAACTACCTTTCAGTGCACAGTTTGAATTATTGCTGTGATGGTAGTCTTTGATCTATCTCTGAAATACACAGATAAATTCCAGGGACTGGTTGCAGCATTCTGCTGCTTTGAGTGAGATGTCTTCCGTGTACAGAAGCTTCCTTTTTTTGAATTTACATCAAAATTACAACTGAAAGATTTTCCAGCCTTTCAAGAAAAAA
This sequence comes from Garra rufa, assembly GCF_049309525.1. Lineage (NCBI taxonomy): Eukaryota > Metazoa > Chordata > Actinopteri > Cypriniformes > Cyprinidae > Garra > Garra rufa. The sequence continues at coordinate 48,912,460 of NC_133363.1, forward strand.
AGGAAGAGGATGTCTGAAAATGAAAGAGAAAACAAAGGCAAAAGGAAAGGAAATGTAAATAGTTTAAGAACAGAAAATGGAAGAAAAATGAAGACAGAACAGAAAAGAGAAATGAACAGGAAGACAGAGAAAAACGATAAGAAATAAAAAATATTTAAAAGAAGAAGTTTAGAAAATGAAATAATATAAAGGAAAAAAATGATAAATATAAAGGAAAATTATAAATATAAAGGAAAAACCTAAAATAAAAACGCAGAGCAAATAAAAAAAAATGAGAAGTAAATACAGAACCAAAAAAAAAAACTGAAAACAGAAAAATTAAAGAAAATAAAAAATAAATTCATCTAAAAGAGAAAGATCAATAAGTAAAGAAAATAAAAGGAAATAAGTAGGAAAGAGAAAAGAGGGCAGAGAAAATGAAAAGAAAAGAAAAGAAAAGAAAGGAAAAGAAAAGAAAAGAAAAGAAAAAGAAAAGGAGAAATTAAAAAAGGAAAGGAAAGGAAACAGGAAAAGAAACGAAATGAAACAAAAGGGGAAACTGAAAAAAGGGAAAGGGGAAAAGAATGAGAAAGGAAAGGAAAGGAAAGGAAAGGAAAGGAAAGGAAAGGAAAGGAAAGGAAAGGAAAGGAAAGGAGAAATTAAAAAAGGAAAGGAGAAATTAAAAAAGGAAAGGAAAGGAAACAGGAAAAGGAAACGATATTAAACGAAAGGGGAAACTGAAAAAAGGGAAAGGGAAAGGGGAAAAGAATGAGAAAGGAAAGGAAAGGAAAGGAAAGGAAAGGAAAGGAAAGGAAAGGAAAGGAAAGGAAAGGAAAGGAAATTGAAAGGAAAGGAAAGGAAAGGAAATTGAAAAAAGGGAAAGGGAAAGGAAATGGAAAAAGGAAAGTAAGTGAAATAAAATAAAATAAAAGGCAGAGCAAATTTAAAAAAATTGAAGAAAATACAGAAACAGAAAAAACAGAAAAGGGAAAAAGGAAAAAGAAAAGAGGGCAGAAAAAATGAAAGAAAAGAAAGAAATCAATCCAAAAAGAGAAAGATCAATAAGTAAAGAAAATAAAAAGAAATAAATAGAAAAGCAAAGAGAGAGAGTAGAGAAAATGAAAATATAAAAACAAAGGAAAGGAAAAGGAAAAAGAAAAAGAGGAAATGAAAAGGGGAAAAGAAAAAAAAGGAAAGGGAAATGAAAATAGAAACAAAAAGGGAAATTGAAAAAGGAATGAAAAGAGGAAAGGAAAATTAAAGAGGAAAGTAAAATTAAAAAGGAAAGGAAAGGAAAGGAAAGGAAAGGAAAGGAAAGGAAAGGAAAGGAAAGGGGAAAAGGGAAGAGGGGGAGGAAAAATGAGAAAGGGAAAGGAAAAGTGAAAGGAAAATGGGAAAAGGAAAGAGGAAAGGGAAATAAAAGGCAGAGCAAATGAAAAAATAGAGGAAAATACAGAAATAAAAAAGAAAAGGGAAAAAGGAAAAAGAAAAGGGCAGAGAAAATGAAAGAAAATTAATAATAAATAAATCTAAAAAGAGAAAGATCAATAAGTAAAGAAAATGAAAAGAAATAATAAACAGGAAAGCAAAGAAAAAGATCAAATTAAAAATATATAGAGAAAACCCAAAAGGAAAGAAAAAAAGAAAAGGAAATGAAAAGAAGAAAGAAAAGAACAAAGAAAATGCAGGAAAGCCAATTCTCAGTTAGGCCTGGAAAACAATATGCGGTGCAGCGGAGGGGAAGATAAGACACATTTGGTTATTTCATTGGTCGATATCTTTGATCACAACATTGGTTGACATTGCTCACCCTCCTGAGGAAACCTGACCTTTTCTCATTTTTTCAGAAAATGCCCACAGGGTGCATAGCTTGTTTTACCAATATAATCATTTAGTTGGCGAGAGGAAAAAAGCTTTGTCATCCTGCCAAGGTTATCAGAGCCATCAGATCAAATATTTACCCATGCTATTTAATGCTCTACAGTAAACAGCGGCGAAGTAGATCGAGGCGAAGGTAAAGCAGCGTTTGTGGTTAAATGGCTCTTGTTGGAGGCTGGAATAATAGACTAATCTTGGATCGGTTTCAAAGCACTTATCGGCTCAGCGCTCATGGTTTGTGACCACCATATGCTCCGACGTCATAAATAATAACCAGATCTGAAGACGTGATTGAGGGTGACTACACAAGATGCCAAACTGACTTTATCCTCCAAGTCTCTCTCAAGTTCCTGTCAACTACAAGGCCGATCCTCTCAAGGCATTTCTATCGAATCCCGAATGGCAAATTTTGATGGAATCAATAACACAAGGCCTATTAGGAGAGCCTATTAATCTCACAGGCCACAAAGGACAAAGCCTCATAGAATAAAATGAAAGAGGTGCACTTTGCTAATGGCTTTTGATGACATAATTGGCAGGTGTTTTATAAGACACAGTACATTACGATTCTGAACATGCTTCAGTTTCAGGGTAATGAATAATGTTTTAGTCAATGCTTCTTTGAGATAATATATTTCAGGCGTAGATGATTAAAACAGCGATAATTGCACAGCTGCTCGACTGCATCAAATGTACGTTCGCAAATAAACCAGCTGTGATACCATATACCGGTCAAATGTGGATTGTTGAAGATGCGATAATTGTGAGATGCATGTTCAGAGCCTAAGTACAGAAATATCAAAGTTTTCTGCCAGACTCAGACGGCGAGATTTACTTTTAATGACTTCCAGGGATCATTGTTAAAATGACGCATCAGACATATACGACTGGTAAGTCTGATTAATCTGTGCCTATGCATTTCAAGATCGTGTTACCCTGGCTGTTATCACTTTCTGCCACTGAAAGACTTTAATTAAGATGCTAGTGATAACTTCCTGATAGTTTTATTCCTCTCGTCTTGCTGTGCAGAGCTTTTCCCAGGGTATGAAATCAGGAGCTTTAGATTTCTGACCCGTTGACAGCGGATCGAAGGAGTTAGAAGTGACAACCATGTCTTGACTACCTCATTGCAGTCTCCTCGGGGTGGGAAGGTGAGCGAGACGGGTACATTAGCTCAGCGGAGCTCCTGACGGAAAAAAACAACAGATAAATTAGCATTTCCCTATTACAAACAGATTTTAACAAAATATGGTATGATTTGCACCTCGCTCCCAAATGGGTAAACACTTTTTTCCCAGCCGTTTCATATTTTTGTAGCTTGCTGGGAGGGAGGCGTATGAGGTGATATATGTTAGCTCCAATGATTGTGACAGTGGAACAGAGGGGGGTGTCTGCGGGAGGCATCAGTTGTCTAATTAAGGTCGAGAAAATGGTTGTCATCTGCACAATTGTGTCCAGGGGCGAAAAGAAGGTGAAAAAGAACGAGACACTGGCTTTGTTATGAGGGGCGGGTTGCTTGTAAACAAGGCGGAAAATAGAAGCTAAATTAATAACATGCATGGGACAACGGCAGGATAAACAAGCACTTCTGTAAGACATTAATTTTAACAAGGATGACAGACAGAGATTGACTGAGACAGATTGATAGAGGTGTATAAAGCAGGAAAAATCAATGCAAAGCATTGACAATGAGACATGTCAGATATCAAAGTTGCCACCTGTCTGAGTCTTTTGCTTATGGTCTGTCTCCTCTCTACCAGCCAAAATGTGTATGAACAACTCTTTCTCATTTCCAACTCATCGCATTGCCTTCGCATTTTAATACACTGGGTGCCTCCTAGCATCATTTTTCAACTTGCAAGGTGAAAACTGTCATTATGACATACAGTGGAGATCAAAATTAGAGAACAACCTGCAAATTCCAACAAGGTCAATGCTTTGTCCTGTTTGAAATTATTCTAACAGGAAAAGAAGGGCATTTTAAGCACATTTCATAAATTAATTGTATTCTGAAGCATAGTATAAAAAAAGTTAAATGAGACAAAAAGAACTCTGATCAAAAATAGAGAACACTTACAAATGCCTCAGAAGTTATTGGTGTTAATCTGGGACCTGTTGCTAATTTCCTTAAATATATGACAAACCCTATTTAACTGGCAGCATCCCTGGTGTAAAAAACAGCTAAAACCAGCCTATGGTTGTGTGGCTAGTTTTAGCTGGTCAACCAGGCTGGTTTTAGAGTGGTTTTGGCCAATTTCCCAGCCTTTCCAGCTTTAACCAGCTAAGACCAGCTGTTTAGGAGGTTGGTTTTAGAGTGGCTGGTTTTAGAGTGGTTTTGGCCAATTTCCCAGCCTTTCCAGCTTAAACCAGCTAAGACCAGCTGTTTAAGGAGGTTGGTTTTAGAGTGGCTGGTTTTAGAGTGGTTTTGGCCAAATTCCCAGCCTTTCCAGCTTAAACCAGCTAAGACCAGCTGTTTAGGAGGTTGGTTTTAGAGTGGCTGGTTCTAGAGTGGTTTTGGCCAATTTCCCAGCCTTTCCAGCTTAAACCAGCTAAGACCAGCTGTTTAGGAGGTTGGTTTTAGAGTGGCTGGTTTTAGAGTGGTTTTGGCCAATTTCCCAGCCTTTCCAGCTTAAACCAGCTAAGACCAGCTGTTTAGTAGGTTAGTTTTAGAGTGGCTGCTTTTAGAGTGGTTTTGGCCAATTTCCCAGCCTTTCCAGCTTTAACCAGCTAAGACCAGCTGTTTAGGAGGTTGGTTTTAGAGTGGCTGGTTTTAGAGTGGTTTTGGCCAATTTCCCAGCCTTTCCAGCTTAAACCAGCTAAGACCAGCTGTTTAAGGAGGTTGGTTTTAGAGTGGCTGGTTTTAGAGTGGTTTTGGCCAAATTCCCAGCCTTTCCAGCTTAAACCAGCTAAGACCAGCTGTTTAGGAGGTTGGTTTTAGAGTGGCTGGTTCTAGAGTGGTTTTGGCCAATTTCCCAGCCTTTCCAGCTTAAACCAGCTAAGACCAGCTGTTTAGGAGGTTGGTTTTAGAGTGGCTGGTTTTAGAGTGGTTTTGGCCAATTTCCCAGCCTTTCCAGCTTAAACCAGCTAAGACCAGCTGTTTAGTAGGTTAGTTTTAGAGTGGCTGGTTTTAGAGTGGTTTTGGCCAATTTCCCAGCCTTTCCAGCTTAAACCAGCTAAGACCAGCTGTTTAAGGAGGTTGGTTTTAGAGTGGCTGGTTTTAGAGTGGTTTTGGCCAAATTCCCAGCCTTTCCAGCTTAAACCAGCTAAGACCAGCTGTTTAGGAGGTTGGTTTTAGAGTGGCTGGTTCTAGAGTGGTTTTGGCCAATTTCCCAGCCTTTCCAGCTTAAACCAGCTAAGACCAGCTGTTTAGGAGGTTGGTTTTAGAGTGGCTGGTTTTAGAGTGGTTTTGGCCAATTTCCCAGCCTTTCCAGCTTAAACCAGCTAAGACCAGCTGTTTAGTAGGTTAGTTTTAGAGTGGCTGGTTTTAGAGTGGTTTTGGCCAATTTCCCAGCCTTTCCAACTTTAACCAGCTAAGACCAGCTGTTTAGCTGTTTTTTTTTTCAGCAGGGATTCCTCCAGTTTTCACTGAAAGGGCTGCTCTAAGGTGACTGAAACCCTGCGACAGGAGGTTATCCAGATGATTTTTCCTGCAGAATTATGCTACATTAACACTCTTGTAACAGGTTGTTTTTCATGTCCGCGGGTTGAAACGACCCTAATACTGTAATATTTAGCCCTTTGGAATGCTAATTTTACCTGGGGAATCCCGCCAAAAAATGTGTGTTTATAAAATGTGTATACCCCCCGGAACGCGATTGGGCTACTTTTGGCCTAGTTTTGAGTGGCAAAGGCCAAAGGGATGATGCTTTTAGCATTACAAGAAAAGTTGGTTATCCTAAATCTGTGATTTCTCAAATATTGCAGGTTTACAATGACAATAATTCATTCAAGTCCCCCAAAAAGGCTGGTCGGCCACGTAAGACAAATGCATGAGAAGACAGGATAATGCATGAGACTCTCAATGGGAAATCGGTTCAACACTGCAGCTGGAATTGCTTGCCAGTTCTGTGCTGAACAGGATAAGAATCTGTCTAGGCATGTTTGAGAGAAGTTGTACTGAAAGTGCACTCTAGAGTGTCCTTGTCCCTCATCAACAGAAAGAAACAAAAAACTATGCTGGCCTTTGCTGAGGAGCATGTTGCATGGAGATAAAAGAACTGGTCCAAAGTTCACTTTAGTGATGAGAGCAAGTTTAATTTATTTGGGTCTGAAGCTGAAGTGCGTAAAGAAGTCAGGGAAAGGTTGAGGAGGTCAGTGTCATGGTTTGGGGGATGTTTTCTGCAGCAGGAGTTGGCTCTCTTATACAGATACATAGCAGGGTGAATGCAGATATTCATCAGAACCACCTTCAGCAACATGCAGTTCATTCAAGCATTTCCCAATCAGCTTGCAATTTTCATGCAAGACAGAGCCCCTGTCACATTGCAAATTAGGTAAAGCAGTTCCTTGAAGCTAAGAACATTGAAATAATTAAATGGCCAGGCTAGAGTCCTGAACTAATCTCGACTGAAAATCTCTGGAAAAAGTTATGGCTAAGAAAACCACTACAGTTACCGAGAGTGAAAAAAGATTGGACCAAGATCTCACAAGCGCAATCTGAGAAACTAATGATGTCCTATGGCCGCAGATGTGCTGAAGCCATTCAAAGCAAGGGCCTCTACACTTCCTATTAATTTCTGACAGCTGCAGCCCTCCAAATTTCAGTTCTTATCTTGTTTCGTGCTACAGTGGTTATTGTTCTCTAATTTTGCTCACTGTGTTTTCCACAAAATATAGGTTTTTGTTGAAATGCCTTGGTTATTCTCTCAAACATGTTAGCAGAACAGTTGTATACCTACAGCTAATATTCCTTCAAGTTTTGAGCGATGAAGCTTAAAAACATTTCAGAAAAATCAAGTATTTATAGATTAATCTCTAATTTTGATCTCTACTATACATGGGTTGGCAAAATAATGAATACCCATTAGTACTGTATAGGGGTTCATATCATACATAGGCTTGAGTGAAAAAAATATATATATATTGAAATTCACTTTCATTAACTTTCTTGTATAAAATTCTCTAGATTGTATATCAGTGTAGTAGCTAAAAGTTGTGTTTAGCAGTCTTAAATACAAGCCGTGAGTGAAATGGGTGACTTGTCAGACTTCCCAAAAAGTGCAAATCATGGGAGCCTGTTTAGCAAGAACTTCTGTAAGCTTTCCAGCCCAACTGTTTGTGTTTTGAGAACAACAGTCTTTATGATTATGACTTCATTAGTAAAGAATAATGGGCAAAAGCCGAAAGTGAATGACAGGGATTTGTGTGCAAACAACACAGTACTACTGCATAGAAGTGACAGAAAACTTCAATATTCACTTTGAAAACCCTACAGAAATTCACAAAGACAATATCCAAGAAGGAGCAGCAATTGCTAAGTCTTTAATCACAGACACCAATGCAAAAAATATGGTGTCATGATCATAAAATCTTGAACTTCAACATCTGCCTTGGCCAGACAAATCACCTGACTTGAATATTATCAAACCACTGTTAACAGTTTTGGAGAGAAGAGTGAGATGCCAACATTATGAGTCTTCCAAGACTAAATAATTAATTTGTGTGAGGAAAAGCCAAAAGCATTCCAAGTATCCAGTCATAACTCAAATCACAAACACATTCATGTGAAATCCTGTTGGCTCCTGTGACCAATTGCATTATGTTAATGTTAGGATTTATCTTTTTAATAAGATATGACTGCATTATTGGGTCATTTTCTGTGATTATTACCTTAAGTTTCACTCCAGCAAGATGGCGGGCCGCTCTAAGGTAACTGAAACCCTGCAACAGGAGGTTGTCCAGATGAAGGCCAAAGGGATACAATTTTCAGCCATTGCAAGAGAAGTTGGTCTTTCCAAATCTGTGATTTCTCAAACATTGCAAGTTTATCAGGACACTAATTCATTCAAGCCCCAAAAAAGGCTTGTAGCCCATGTAAGACAAATGCACAAGAAAACAGGATAGATGCAGAGACTCTCAATGGGAAATTGGTTCAACACTGCAGCTGGAATTGCTTGCCAGTTCATTGCATGTTTTAAGAAAATTTGGACTGAAAGCACAATCAAAATCTGGACAATCAAAAGGCTATGCTGACTGATCGCATCATGTTTTGAATGAGATATGACTGCGTTACTGGATCATTTTCGGTGATTAAAACTTTAAGTTTTACTCTGCTCTTCACATAAAGATACTTACAGTATGGCTTCAAGACTTTTATACTGCTTTCTGGTCAGTTTTTGTACCTATTACTGTACATTTATCTGCCTGTTATGTGTTTTATATTGTTGAGAAGTGGTTATGTTAAGGGTTTGGTGCTCAAAAATATCTATCAAAGTACAAAAATATTTAAAAAATAATTTCTACTATTACAAATGCATGCAAATAATTAAATGCATTTGCATCTGACATATAAGGCACACAAAAAAGCATAAGACTACCCTGCCATGTTCAAAAATTATGCTAAAGGGGTACCCAATGCGTTAAAAAGTGATGATCGGTCCTAAGCGTCCAAATGTGACGAGTTAGGAGTCAGAACATCTTGGTATAAACAATTTGCCCCCGAAACAAATAAAGCTAATAAAGCGAAACTGAGGGAAGTAAAAAAGGATAAATTCACTCTAAAAGGTTGAACGAGAGCTATGTTTCACATCCTGACATTTATTGGAGACATTAATCTGACACCTGCTCTGATGCCAAAAGATAGCGCTGGTGCAACCAGGGAGTTAAGCCAGCTTAGAATAAATACAACAGGGCAAAGAAAGCTGCCAAAATCATCTCAATTAATCTGCTCTCATGAGTCACAGCGAGCTTCCGGCAGAATGTATCTGCTCATGCTTATCATGATTTTTGAACCTGATGCCTTGTTTTTAGAAATTAAAGAAGAACAGCAGGTCATGTCATAATGGGGTAAATGCCCATGGTGCATTGCACACACTCTTTTTTGGGTAACAAGACTAAGAGGCATGCGTTGAACAGAAGTTGGTGGTCACGGCCGATTGTGTGCGCATATGTGTGTGTATTTATTCTTTAACGGGCCAGATTGCTCAGAGCTGTAGAGAATCATGTAGGAGGAAGCATTGTTTGTTCATTTGCCTGATTGCTGTTTGTTTTTGTGTGTCCCACTCAATATTGGAGAACCAGTCGTTTGTCTCATTCAACTCTAAACAACCCCGGTAAACAACCCCGTGAGTCGACTAAGAATTGAGTGGAAAATGCTTGAAAGAATGAAAAGAATGGGATGGGGAAAAAAACAAAGAGGAAGTACAAAGAGGCAGGGAAACTGAACAATTCCGTGTTCATGCTTAGTCACCACCTTTTACATGTCTCATATGTATTAGATGAATCCTTGGCGCTGCTATCAAAATGCACAGTCACATGGAGAGTAAAGGAAAGGGCTCAAACCGTTTTCACCCAACCAATCCATCAGCTATTTCCACAACAAAAAAATCTGCCCCAGAGGTCGAAGGGTGGCACTAAAAAGCAATGACCCAATTGTGCCATGAGCTTGTACTAGAATTTCAATGACAAGGCTTGCACATGTCTCTGTCGACCCAAAAGTGCTACTAGATATACTGAAAAAGTGGCGTATATATTATTTGGAAGACTTAAAGTTGGTCATAAAGATTAAAACTAAGCCTAACAGTATATGTTGCAATTTGATTGTCTACCATTAGAATAACAAGTAGAATGTAAAATTCGATTAGATAATGTTGTATAACAGCTAGTCTATGGTAAAGATCAGGAGTACTGGTGGAGTCCAACATGCAATGCAAGTGATTTGCATGAAAATCATTTGCTTTAATGGTAAATATTACTGGCTACATTTATATGCACCCCAGTAACTGTGACAAATTTGGAGCTCATACTGTGGTTATGCTCATAATATGTGGAGCTCTATGGATTTAAATCACACTGTCATGTATATGCTGTAATTGCATTTCTTCCTCTCTGACCATATGGCACATATACTAGTGCTGCAGACATGTTACGCTCAGGCACAGGTTTAAAAGATGGAAGAAAAGAAGCTGCACTCAAGTTCAGGACATTGGACATCGTGCATGTTACTGGTTGTCAGAAACAACAAAATGAGGAAGGCTGGGTATTATAACAATGGAGAGCATGCACTCTAAAAAAAATGCTGGGTTAAAAACAACCCAGTGCTGGATGAAATATGGACAAACCCAGGGATTGGGTTGTTTTGACCCAGCGGTTAGGTTAAATGTTTAACACGATCTTCCGAGTAGTTGCTGCTTGAACTGCCGCTTGAAAATACTATATTTCTTGCCAAAATAGGTTGGGAATTAACATTTATTAATATGTTCAATAAATGAACAATTGTTAATAAGCTGAATACATTTTTTTTTTTAATTGCTTAATAATAAATGTTCACCTTTTGATTATGGCTGATGCCTCTAGTAATTGTGTCTGATTTATAATTTTCAACCTATTTGGGGTTCATTTTAAATCAGCCATATAGTAATTTTTACACAATAGTTGAGTTAAATAAAACTACCCAGAAAGTTGGGTTAAACATTTAAGTTGCTGGGTTTGTCCATATTTTACGCAGTGCTGGGTTGTATTATAGCAGTAGGCAAATAAAAACAGCAGCAACAGGCCTACTTAATTTGAATTTAATATCACTAATATTATTACACTTGAAAATAATTGTTGAAATCATTTGTGCTGCTTAAGATTTTTTGGGGAAGTGTGGTGAATGGTACAGCAACAAAATTACTTCTTAGCAAAAAATAAAATAAAAAAAAGTGCTCTTATTTTCAATAGTTACCAAGACACCAATTTTTCCTATCATTCTCAATGGTTAAGTTGCAATGCTAAGGACTGATGGCTTACACTCTGTGCTTGCATTATTATCTTTTTTTTGGAAAAAGGCCTGTCAGAACTAGCCGTCAAAAGCATGGCTAAACCAAGCTTAAAAACACAAACCACATCCATGAAAGAACTGATTCGCGGAACGCAATTTTAAAAAAAGCAGATGCCTGTTCAAACATTTCAATGATCTCCAATGTTGACCATTTATTTGTTCAGCTAGAAACCCATTTGTGACCCTGGACCACAAAACCAGTCATAAGGTTAAAAACTGAGATATATACATCATATGAAAGCTCAATAAATAAGCTTTCTATTGATGTATGGTTTGTTAGGATGGTACAATATTTGGCCGAGATACATCTATTTGAATATCAGGAATCTGAGGGGGCAAAAAAGTCAAAATACTGAGAAAATCACCTTTAAAGTTCTCCAAATTAGGTTCTTAACAATGCATATTACTAATCAAAAATTACATTTTGATATATTTATAGTAGGAATTTTACAAAAAATCTTCATGGAACATGATCTTTACTTAATTTCCTAATGATTTTTGACATAAAAGAAAAATCCAAAATTTTAACCCATACAATGTATTTTTGGCTATTGCTACAAATATACCCCAGCGACTTAAGACTGGTTTTGTGGTCCAGGGTCACATTTACCTAACCGTTCCATTTTATCTAACTTCCTCTATAAATCAGAAAAGCACTTAAAACAGACTCTCATGAACAAGTATGTGCAGTATTACAAAATACATACTTTTGTATCTTAGCACTTAATGTAAAAACCGCATCACGCATATTTTTTTTTAAAACGGCTTTTGTTTACGAGGCCCATTCTCATTTGCCAGTCCAGGTGCAAACACTTACATTCTTTTTTGCTTTTTAATTGCCCAGCAAATGTGTCATTTAGTATAGATCTATGTCAATTCACAAATGGTGCACTATCAAAAAGCCATTCCTGAAGTCTAAAAAGTAATTCCAATTGCCAATGCTGTAAAATCTAAGATTGAATCCAATGTCAAGGACTGCAGGACTCTTTTGGACACCCATCAAGCATTTGCTCTGGAATAAGTTGGATCTTCAACAGCTGTTTCAATGTTTTCTACAGAAAACATCTTTATAATCACCTATTATGTCATTGCACGTCTCTGAAAGAGCGAGGTTTCTTTCATGTCACCAATGTGTTGGCATGCACCATTCAACAGACGTTACATTCATGTGGTGCAAGCCTGGAGTCCTTTGTAGAAAATACATTTCTGCACAGTCACAGTGTTAGCTCTGCCATAACCTCACCAGTCAGTTAAACAGTTTAACTTTATTTCTTTTCTAGTGTAATTTGATCTGTATTCTGAGGTCTGAAGGTGTCATTAACACTTGGCTTTGTGGGAAGATGGCTTCTGGTCTCGGTTACATGAGGCTGAAAAGTATCAAAGAAAAGAGAGTACTAAAGAGTGGGTTGATAGCAAATAACAAGAAAGATGAAACACATAAAACACCAAAGACTAATCGAAATGATATAAAAATAAAATGTCCCGCAAACTCCTGTAGCGCAGCTCCTGCTCTGCAGATGACAGCTCTGTGATAGGACTTTACTTCAGAGAGAGAGAGAGAGAGAGAGAGAGAGCGAGAGAGAGAGAGAGAGAGAGAGAGAGAGAGAGAGAGAGAGAGAGAGAGAGAGAGAGAGAGAGAGAGAGAGGGTGGGGGGGGGAGAGATTAGCGAGCATCTTGTTGAAACATGGTGGCATTAATATTCATGTGATGAGCACCTCCGTCAGCCCTGTTGTCAGACCTGGGAAAGAGACAGAGGAAGGCAGAGAGAGTAAGAGGGAGATTAAGAACACAATTGTTCCTTTCCTCTTCTCCACCTGGGTCCCGCGAACAATTAATCAGCAGTGGGCTGCTGATACCAGCACCACTAGTATGATAGAAAACATCACTCAACACTTGAAAAAACTGGTTTCAAGCAAGCATTATGAAAGGAGGATTTATGTGCCTGGATCCTGTCAAGTTCCCTGACAAACAAATAAAAGGACTACGAATGGAAACTTTTATGCCACTTGAGACCCTGGTAAAAGAATGGAGAAAATTATTGCTTTTTTCTATTTTGTGATGCAATATAAAACAGAAAATACCAACACTGAACCCACAGACTGAAAACAGTATATTGAAAAAGATTTCTTTTGATATTTAGCTCTGATATAAAATGAATGCTACAATTACACAAATGCACTTTGTAGTTTATTGGTTCAACATTTTTTGGCATTGAATGAAGTCAAGAGGTTATTTGATTAAAAACACAGTGACTAAGTATAATAATCCATTAATCAGACATTATTTAATCTTTGGATACTACTAATACCTCTGTTTTTGCAGTACGCAAAAATTCGGTACGCCCAGATGAGCATCTACACTTGCAAAGATGTGCTATACACAACTGAAGCATCCCACAATGCAATGTGCCTACTTTAACTTTTATTTCCATTGTGATTTATCTATTGGTGGCTGATTCATAGTGCCCTATAAAATCTGTTTTATTTTTTCCCAATTCGGTTTTATTTTTTATTTATTCCCCCGTTTAAATTTTTATGGATTTCGTTTTTTCCCATTTAAATGTTTCTAGACTCTGTCTTACTAGTTAAATGAAAAAAAACATGTCTAATTGATTGAAATCATGAAACTTACACAATTTAACAGCAATAATAATAAATACATTTTATTTATTTGTTCTTAAATTCAGTTGTATTTTTACCAAATTCTGTGTTTTCCTTTAATTTTCTGGATTCTATTTTAAAGGTTTCATTCAATTTTAATAATCAAGAGCATCACTAATTGATTTTTTATGTACTATTATTTTATTTATTTCCAGAAAAACTGTTTTTTTGGGGGGGGGGGGAATAAATGACGGTAAAAAAAAATGCTTTAATAATAATTTTATTAGTAGTAGTAGTAGTAGTAGTAGTAGTATCAATACATTAAGTAATATATTTCAGTCACAGTTTCTTCACGTTAAAACAAACTTTTATTTTGATGGCTTGCTGTAAAGACTAAGTTTCTGTTTGTATATAATATGATGATAGTTCTTCTCAAAAGAAACAGTAAAGTGCTCATGAAGTGACTCTCAGAGCAGTTCTAGAGATTAGGGATGCACCGATATGGAAATTTTGTCCGATAACGATAACCAATAACTCTTTTATATTTGGAGGCCGATAGCCGATATATAGGCGGATAGATAATTTTTTCTGAGCATGATTGCAAAAACAAAAGGCAAACACATACAGTGAACAACTGATTTTATTTTAAAACTTTAACTTCAGAAAAGTTTGAACTGATCACTGAACTATAGTTACTATTTATTTCTATGGCCAACTTTCTTTGGCATTTGTGATGGCTTTTGCTTTGGCACTGTCCTTGTCAAATTTCTTTGTATTGTCAAGTGTTTGTTGTACTGGCTTATTGGTAACGTTAATTAACTAATTAGTGGGTAACGCTGTTTGTTTGGCAGTGACTTTCTTCTGATAATCTTTATAAATGTCGGGATGGCGAAACTTCAGATGGCTTATTAGATTAGTAATATTGACGTTTTTTGTTTTACTGCCCCCTCGCATTACCTCACATTTGCAGCTGTTGCAGATTGCACGTCTGTTGTCCTCTTTTTTTCACAACGAAAAACTCCCACACAGCTGACATCTTCTCTTCTCTTCTCTCTAGAAACAGCTCACGCGTACGTCTGCTTTGCGTCAAAGAAGCGACGATTAAACCCCTAGTGGCCAGTAGCAAGCATGTGAAGTGGTTCAGCCAGCAGAAACAATACCTAGTTTATCGGCTTAAAGATATCTACCTAATTTTGTTATCGGACCGATAACGATAATACTAAAAATAGCATTTATTGGCCGATACCGATATGGCCGCCGATATATCACCCATCCCTACTAGAGATTAGAGATTATGCTTATGTGTTCATATTCACATATTGAACACATATGAACGCGTTTATAATGACTTGATTTTCACAGCTATGGAGAATCATTAGTTATGGAAGATCCAAAAACACTTTAAAAAAATGAAACGCATGGGTGAATCATCCACAATAAGATTCCATGCACATACAAAATAGATAGGGTGACTTTTCATTCCATTGTGGCTTGAAAAAGTAGTGTGAACACCACAATAGCTTTCTGTTCTGAGCATGTGTTTGTTTAGCAACACTTTAAAACATTAGTTTTCCCTTGCAGACACACACAGAATTCCTCATTCTCATTATCACTTTAAAGGTTGTAATTGGTTGTTAATGAACATAATTAAAACCAGCTGTAGCTGAGTCTTCAACCCCATGCGGATAAAAGTGGTTATAAAGACATTCCGAATTATGTTGTTGTGCCAATAGGGGAGAATATCTTAGGATACGGCAGATAATCACAATTGCAAGGGTGGGAGGAAAATTGCATTCGCAAAGTGAATCCTTTGTTCGCTCTTTCTTTTCACCTCATTGGTTTTTTTGTATTAAGGGTGGCTTGAACACTGATGCTGAAAAATAGCTTTCTATAGTTTGTAAAGAAACAACTGGCAGTATCTTTCAACATGAAACGTCACACTGCTTTTCCTGCCGAATCTCATTACCCACTGAAATATGCACTAATTTGCTAAGCTGGTGCACAGATTGGTTATGACATTTTGCTTATTTTCTTGGAGCGAGACCCTGCTCTGTCCATTTATGAACACAAATAACAGAGGTTTAGCCACTAAGCTGATAGTATTAATTTAAAACGGTCCCTCTAACAAAACACAGCCCCTTCATTATCAGTGCCCTGCACTAGCAACCACAGAGAAACTTCTCAGGCTATGCCGAGTTTTGCTAACAGGTCATCGATCTGTCTGATTAGCTTGGCCTGGCTACAGGCAGCCACCCATTCTATGTTTCCACAGTATTAAGAGGGAATATCCCACTCAATGATAACAAATCAAGAAGAAACAGTAAGCATCTAGAACTAATAGGGATTTAAGAGGTTCATCGCTTATACTGCTAACCATTCTGTAAACTGCCCTGCTGAACCAAAAAAGACAGCTAGAAGACCTTTGAGAATTTATCTGGTTAAAGGGGGGGGGGGGGGGGGTCCATGCATTGCAGTTATTTATGCTGTTGGATTCTCATGTTCTCAGAGTTTCAAAAAATTATTTGGACGTATAACAGAGTATTTCTGTGCCAAATACACACTTCAAGGTTTCTTACAAGTTTCGGAAATTTTTTTTTAATCATGGCTCTTCATGATGTCATGAAGGGTGGAACTCCTTGTATGGGCATTTCTCCTGGAAGAGTACATCCATGCACACATTGACCAGAGCGATAGTAAGTGCACGCCCATCAACGCGCTTTATTCGGCTGCACTGCTACACAGAACTCAGTCAGGAAGAATGTCTCTCAGGGCTCTATGCTTACTTTTCTTGGTAGGAGCACAGTCAAAATTTTAGGAGCACATTCTAAACAATAATCAAAAAATCTGATAAAAAATTTGCCTTCCCATTACGAGGTGATATTTGACTCCTTAAAGTGATTTACAGGGGAATTTTGTTTTTACCTTTTTATATGTTTAATGAGGCTCAGAGGTGGCATGAGTGCAATCAAATTCATAAATTCATCTTGAGATTAATATTTTAAATATAAAATTTTGAATACAGAAATATTAAATGATTTAAATAACTGAAAAGATCTGCCAGCAGGTAGCGGCAAGACACTGCATTTAATTACTGAATCATATTATTCATTTGATTAGTTTGAACGGCTGGTTCATTCACAAATAAAGCAAGTGACTGTCTTTATAAATGGGAAATTGAATCATTTCACTAGATTTGTTTAAAAACGCACATTCATTCATAAACTAAACACTGCTATGTTTGAGTGAAGATGCGCAGCGGCTCAGTCGTGGCTTGTAATGACAAAATAGAACAAAATCAGGCAATAGTGTTAAAGTCAGACAATGTAAGTCACTTAATAATAACTTCTTGTTTATTTAACAGTTGTATTAAATCAATATCTCATTTACAAACTCCCTTAAAAATTATTAAAACCTGTCACTTATCTTAGTTTGTGATCTCACAAAGCTCTATTATAATCAACGAAGCTCTCTATGCCGCACAATCAGTCTCTTATTTACACTCTCTCTACACTTTGTTTATGAAAGGATTTTGTGAGATATGTCTGTAATACGTTACTTAACGTTGCGAAAACACGTAGAAACCTTTGAAACTCCCCTAAGCGCAAACACAAATATGCTGATCGGGTCAGAAGCACATGGTGCTAAATCATTTTTCATAGTCGCACGTTGTAGTTTTCAGTCGCAAATGCGAGTGAAATGGTTGCACTGTAGAGCCCTGTCTCTAAAGAAGTGTGGTTTTGGTTCTAAGGTAAAAATAACATTACTCAGTTTCCGGAAGAACCCAGCGTTACGTGAACAGTGTGTGAGTTTTGCAAGTGTGTTTGCTGATGAACATTTTATAAACAAGGCCCAGTTTGATGCTGGATTTTCACAACTCGTTTGATACTGAAAGATGGAGCGGTTCCAGCTATAAAAGATATCGGTCATGATTTAGAACTGCAGACGGTAAGTGAAACTGCATCAAATGTCTGTGTTTGGTTGGCAATCGGCGTGCGACTTCTCGTCAATCTTTAGCTCCGCCCACGACGCGCCTCCAGGAGCTCAGCTGTTTTCAGAGAGAATCGTAAAGCTGTAACTTTCTTTTGTAAATATGATAAAACTAAAGACTTTTTGGAGATATGAAGGTTGCAGTACTACTCTACAGGTACTCAAGATAAACGTAAGATTGGGTTAAACTGTGTTTTTATGCACCCTTTAAAGAATGTCTAAAAGTAGGGATGAAGCGAATGTTTGTTCACGAATTATGTGACGTGATCAAATAGAGACACACACTAACGCAGTGGGCAGTGTGGAAGCATTTAAAACTGTCCGAGAAAGACGCAAAAATCATTACAAGCACCGACGGCGAGAGACTGTTTAGAAGCGCATCGCATGTCTTCAATGACAAGAGAAAGGGATAATGTTGTTGGTTACTGTATGATGACTGAAATCGTGAAATGGCGTTAAACCGTTAGTACATAAACTACTGAACGTTATGTTGTCTAATACATGCACAAATTGTATTTAATCTGACAGCGCTGCACAAGCTTCTTAGCCAGAGTTCAAAGTCCAAAGCACGAGGAAAATCTGTGCTGAAACAGCGTAATGAGAATCATTCATAAATATGCTCCTGTCAGCAAAAAGTAGTACTGAGGTCTTCTGGCTGCTTTCCACCAAAATAAAAGTCAACGTTTATAAATGTTCATATTTTAATTTTACTGTTGTTCTGTAAAATAACATAAAAATGACAAAAATAATTTTAACAATCATTACAACAGCTCTATTAATACTTTTATTATAACATTCTCCTTTGCTCAGCAAGGCTGCATTTATTTGTACATTAAAAAATGGACAAATTTTTCTAACTTATTCATTTTAAATTAAATTGTGCTTTGTTGGTAAGCTATAATGTCTACATGAATGTTTTTTCTTTGAAAAGCAAGACAAAACCGTAAAAACCAAACATTGGCTATTTAATTTATGCAATGGTAAAAAAAAAAATTGGCAAAATACATGGGGAAAAAAACCTGAAAAAACGTGTTTGGTAATTGGCTTCGGCCAAGAATTTTAATTTCGGTGCATCCCTATCTAAAAGAGATTTAATATGGTTTAGGATGTATTTTTAAGTAGTTAGATGCTTGACATTGCCTCATTCCTTATTTTACTGACTAAACAAACATGTCGACTTCACTCAACTGATTTTGTGGACTGTTTACAGACATTTTCTAAAAGAAAACCAAGAGAATTGGTTGAAAAAAATATAAAAAAATAGACAACTCTGCTTCTGTATGAGCTGTTCACTGCATGAAATCAAATTCTGAACAGGGGTCCAGCATCAATATTTTATATAGACAGATTAATGACTGAATTATTTGGCTGAGGCAAGGTCATAAAGGTAAACATAATTGAAAATTTGTTTTTGTGTATTGGAAAACTCTAGGAGAGATAACTGCACTCCTGCTATAATAAGCTGAAAGGCTCCACAGTATGATGCCAAGATGGGTAAACATGGCAGTAGATGCACTAAAATGAGCAGTTATCCAATTACACAGCTTGCAATCTGTGCTTTACTGGAAAACTTTTTGTAATCACACTTTTTAGATGCATAAAAATCTAATAAACGTTCATTTGTTCATACGTAATAATTTAACATCTTTTTTAACAGAAAAACAGACCAAAAGAAAACATTTTTCAACGCAGAGCTAGAAAGAAGGCTGGCTTTACCGCATTGTAGAATATTCAATAAATTGCTTGAGCACACAAAATTTCTTAGAAGCTGTTTTTTTTTTTTTCTTTTTAAAGGTAACTCGACGTGACTGGATGTCTAGGAAAAGCTCATCCCATTTGGTCTTCTCCTGCTGAGAAGCCTGAAATATACTTCTGCTCAGAGGCAAGCTGGATGAAATAGATGCTAGGGGCTCGGGCACATATGATCTCCAGTCAGTTCAAAGAATCAAAAGAAAGAGATGTTAGGCTGTTGAGCAAATCTACCATTCAAAGTGAATGACTGCAAGAGACAGGTGACTCAGCAGCATCAGTGAACTGTCAGTGTGCATCTCCCTCACAAACATGCACCCACACATGTAAATTACACGTTACCTAGCATCTGCCGTCTTCTCTGATCCTCTCTTTGGAGCCATGCCACGTACCACTCCAAAACAACCTCTGCAAGAACAAGGTCATGGCCATCAGTGTTGGAGAAGCTGTTTTGAAACCGCAGTTTTCCAAGTAACAAGATACTCATTTCAAATAAAAGTAAACAAACTGCAGTCAAAGTACTCTTGTGAAAAAGCAGTTCGCTATGATAAACAGAACGCTCACTACACTGAAGTTACTTGTACCACATCAATTCAACATAACCTCAAATGTAAAATTCACTATATTATTCAAACATTCGGGTTAGTAAGACTTTTCTGTTTTTGAATTAAGTCTCTTGCCAAAGCTGCTTTTATTTGATTAAAAATTCAGTGCAAACTGTAATATTGTGAAATAATTTAAAAAAATGTAAAATAACTGCTTTCTATTTTAATATACAGGTGCTGGTCATATAATTAGAATATCTGTTGATTTATTTCACTAATTCCATTCAAGAAGTGAAACTTGTATAATGTATACATTCATTCCACACAGACTGATATATTTCAAGTGTTTATTTCTTTTAATTTTGATGATTATAACTGACAACTAATGAAAACCCCAATTCAGTATCTCAGTGAAAAGGTTAAGTATTGAAGACACCTGGTGCCACACTCTAATCAGCTAATTAACTCAAAACACCTGCAAAGGCCTTTAAATGGTCTCACAGTCTAGTTCTGTAGGCTACACAATCATGGGGAAGACTGATTTGACAGTTGTCAAAAAGACGACAATTGACACCTTGCACAAGGAGGGCAAGAGGTCATTGCAAAAGAGGCTGGCTGTTCACAGAGCTCTGTGTCCAAGCACATTAATAGAGAGACGAAGGGAAGGAAAAGATGTGGTAGAAAAAAAAGTGTACAAGCAATAGGGATCCTCAAATCTGGCCCACGAGATCCATTTTCCTGAAGAGTTTAGCTCTAACCCTAATCAAACACACCTGAGCATGCTAATCAAGGTCTTTAAGATCATTAGAGAATCACAAGCAGGTGAGTTTGATCAGGGTTGGCGCTAAACTCTGCAGCGCATTGGCCCTCCAGGGTAAGATTTGAGGAACCCTACAATAGGGATAACCGCACCCTGGAGAGAATTGTGAAACAAAACCTTTTCAAAAATGTGGGGGAGATTCACAAAGAGTGGACTGGAGCTAGAGTCAGTGCTTCAAGAACCACTACGCACAGACGTATGCAAGACATGGGTTTCAGCTGTCGCATTCCTTGTGTCAAGCCACTCTTGAACAACAGACAGCGTCAGAAGCATCTCGCCTGGGCTAAAGACAAAAAGGACTGGACTGCTGCTGAGTGGTCCAAAGTTATGTTCTCTGATGAAAGTAAATTTTGCATTTCCTTTGGAAATCAGGGTCCCTGAGTCTGGAGGAAGAGAGGAGAGGCACAGAATCCACGTTGCTTGAGGTCCAGTGTAAAGTTTCCACAGTCAGTGATGGTTTGGGGTGCCATGTCATCTGCTGGTGTCGGTCCACTGTGTTTTCTGAGGTCCAAGATCAACGCAGCTGTATACCAGGACGCTTTAGAGCACTTCATGCTTCTTGCTGCTGACCAACTTTATGGAGATGCAGATTTCATTTTCCAACAGGACTTGGCACCTGCACACAGTGCCAAAGCTACCAGTACCTGGTTTAAGGACCATGGTATCCCTGTTCTTAATTGGCCAGCAAACTCTAGAAAATCTATGGGGTACTGTGAAGAGGAAGATGCGATATGCCAGACCCAACAATGCAGCAGAGCAGAAGGCCACTATCAGAGCAACCTGGGCTCTCATAACACCTGAGCAGTGCCACAGACTGATTGACTCCATGCCACGCTGCATTGCTGCAGTAATTCAGGCAAAAGGTGCCCCAACTAAGTATTGAGTGCTGTACATGCTCATACTTTTCAGTTGGTCAAGATTTCTAAAAATCCTTTCTATGTATTGGTCTTAAGTAATATTCTAATTTTCTGAGATACTGAATTGGCTTTCATTAGTTGTCAGTTATAATCATCAAAATTAAAAGAAATAAACACTTGAAATATATCAGTCTGTGTGGAATGAATGTATATACATTATACAAGTTTCACTTCTTGAATGGAATTAGTGAAATAAATCAACTTTTTGAAGATATTCTAATTATATGACCAGCACCTGTAAAAAACAATGTATTCCTCTGATGGCAAATGTGTATTTTTTAACAGCCATTACTCTAATATGCTGATTTGGTGCTCAAGAAACATTTCTTATTGAAAATGTTGAAAACAGTTATGCCACATAATATTTTTGTGGAAACCATAATACATTCTTTTTCATGATTCTTTGAACAGTTCAAAAGAACAGTGTTTATTTGAAAGAGTCTCTCTCAACTGTAAACTTTGAAAAAAAAAAAATAACACTGATCCCAAACATTTGAATGGTAATGAATGGAAATATAATCTCAAAATAAGGTTGTTGGACCAATTTGTATTTATTTCAAACCCTCAAGGCATGTCAAATTTAAAACTGTCATCACACAAAACATTTTTGTGGTGAATTGGGATGTGATTTACACTTATTCATTTAGCAGATGCCTTTATCCAAATTAACTTACAAATGAGTAACATCAAAAGCATACAGTATGTCTTAAAGCCAAGCATATAATATACAATGCCTACAATTTGCTGATAATCTAAAGGCATTTTTATATTGCAGAATGTCAAAGCCACATAAAAGGTGGTCAGAAGAAAAAAAATTACCTTTAGGGGAACAACAGGTTGCACCTCTGTACCATGTCAACCATATAGGTTGCATAATAGCTTTACGGGTATAATAAGTACACAAAGCTGTACCTCTGAGTGTACTGCCACTGTGACAAGCTAAAGGTACAATTTGTGCACATTTTTTCTGACAGTGAAGTTGTATTAGGTAATTACTGACCCTGACTCTCCTCACCCTCAGTATCATAGGAGTTTTAGTGCTGCTTTAGAGTGTAAAAACTAGAGAAAGACAACTCACATACTTTCTAATCTAAAAGTTTAGAATGCTTTATTTAACAAGTACCAATATAAAAAAAAAATATTTAAATAACTAAAGGTATAGCTCATTCAAAAATGAATTTCAACATATTCTTCAACATATTTTCTTTTATTATTTTATTCAACATAACATCTTTAGAATTTGTGGTAGCCATTTACTTCAGAAGGTTTTCTTTGTTTTTTTTTTCAAAATACCATTTTTCAACATTCAGGATGTTCAGCAGAAGAAAGAAATTCATACAGGTTTGGAACAACTTGATGGTGATGAAAAAATGACAAAACTTTTTTAGTGAACTATCTCTTTGGAGAACATAATGTAAGTAGTTCTATAAAATCAACAATAATGTTTTATACTTATGGGTTCAAGTTCAACAAGCTTGTATTTTAGGTGAGGCTGATTATTTTAATTATATAAAAGTGTTAAGTAAACTTTCCTAATTTTTCAATAATTATTTTTCATACTAAACGGACTAAAAGTTGACTTCATAAGATGTATGTAATGCCAGCTTTTTCTACATAGGACAGTTTAATAAAACCTTTAAAATAAAGTTTGTCTGAAAAAAATTGGTGGAGTTGGATTTTTTTAAATGCTATTTTTAGGAAACGACTTACCATGTTACTTTTAAAAACCTGTTGCTTTAGTTTTTTTGTTGGTTAGGTCACCCAAAAACAAAAATACTGTAATAATTACTCACCCTCATATCGTTCCAAACCCGTAAGACCTTTATTCATCTTCAGAACACAAATAAGATGTTTTTGATGAAATCCGAGAGCTTTCTGACCCTGCATGGACAACAACGTAACTACCACATTCAAGGCCCAGAAATTGTTAAAGGTGCCATAGAATGCATTGATACAATATTTTAAATTGTTCTCTGATATCTACATAGAAGGTATATGTAGGAACAGGGACATAGCAAAGGGCAAAAATTATTCAGATACGGTCCATTTACAATCCTAGGATTTGTCCCTAGAATGAAATGTTCTGTTATTACCTTATTTGGAAGGTTCATGAATAATAATGATGAGCTCTGCTTTGACTGGCTGTTTCACAGAGCAGCTCATTCAGTAGCTCACACATGGAGGAAAATGTATATTTAATCACGGAGCCTGAGCCGCTATTAATATGTGGGTCATTGAAACTGAACAACCGTTTTGAATGCACGATCATTTTACTTTGCAATTGTCGAGTTCAGTGTAACTTTATACTACAGCGGCAGTACTTACCACATATTTTACAAGTTCAGTCATCTCTCCTTACTCTGTTTATGTGGTAAGTGAAATCTTATGTACTGCAATGTAACAGACTACCGCTAGCAAGAAGCTAACCGTGTCCCTTTAGTGGCTCGCCTTATTTTATTAGAACGCCTTATTTGTTTTCTTTGCCTTTCTGAGTACAGACACCAACCCATCCCTGCACTTAACATCTCCTGCACAACCTGGAACATAACATTTATTCCTGTGATCTGCCATTTTCGCTATTGTCCTCGCTTTGTTTTTTCACAATAGCCTATCCGCAGAACTTCTGATGATTGGGCTATGCAAATGTTGGGAGCGTAACTATTAATGATCCCAAGACTATTACGTAATAGTCACTGTTATGTTAGGATTAGCCTATTTTTCAGTGGTCTTTTGCAAACACCAGATTTATATAAGTAGTAGGAAACAATGGTGTTTAAGACTCATGGTATGTCATGTCCATGTACAGAACTGTTATTATTCAACTATGCCAAGGTAAATACAGTTTTCCATTCTATGACACCTTTAAAATAATCCATGTGACATCAGTGGTTCAACCGTAATGTTATAAAGCTATGAGAATACTTTTTGTGCGCAAAGAAACAAAAACAATTACTTTATTCAACAATTTCTCATCTTCTGTTTCTCGTAAACACACATTGAAGACTGACACAGAAAAAAAGAAATTGTAGTCAATGTTTTCGCTGTCTATAGAGGGTCAGAAAGCTCTCATCAAAAATATGTTAAGGTCTTATAGGTTTGGATCGACATGAAGGACAGTATTTTCATTTTTGTGTGAACTATCCCTTTAAGGAACTCTAAAAAAGCAAGAACTTACCAACTGAGCTGACAGTACTTTTTAACCATCACAACAGCATGAGAGAAAGAGAAACTCAAACCCAATTTCTGTTGGGATGTGTCAAGCTGTGAAAATTTCAATGAGCTCTTTAAAGTCTCTGGCTCAGCTGATGTTAAACTTTCCACCCTCTAAAACATTCAACAGTGGCCAGCATGGCTAAGAAACCAGACTGAGGCCTTTGCCAGCCTATGCATTATATTACCATTTTCACATGACATTAAAACAATTCTGAGTCCCGTATCATCACATGAATAACTGTGCTTAAGAAATATGCTCAGTTACACATTTGTTAGGTAGAACTATAATTGGAGTGGGAGTTAAAAGGTGGAGAGAGAAAAAGAGAGACTCAAAGCGTGATTTAACATGTGATTGTTTCTTATTCATTGACATTTCTAATGTGTGAGTAGTTTTTAACTACACACAAACTGAAAAGCATCTCAATAGCCTCAAATGCCCCCCATGATCTACTGTGCTGGTGCCCAATAGCGGTACTTACCTGCCAGTGGCAAAATTGCAGTTTCTGCTGCCATTATTTGAAAGACAGAGACAAAGAGGAGGCAAAGAGAGGTGTTGAAAAAGGGACCGGTGCTCACATGTTATTACAGATGCAACAGAAAGGTCATCACTTTCACTATAGCAATCTAAAGCTTATTATGCAAACAAACACCTACTCATCTCCCACTGGCACAAACATTCAGTTCTCCCTCTCTCGGACTATTAATGAAAAGTGCTTCTTTGAGTTAGCTGTGATGGAGTGCTTTTAATTCAGGAAATTACATTTAAAATGTACCGGGGAGAAATGTCACAAACAGCTATTTCCCAACATGAATGGGATGACTGTGAATCTCTGAGCGGCAGAGAAGTGCTGTTGTTGCCGCTTAACTCAGTTATACTGAATATAGTTTCTACAGGGAGGTAAAAATAAAGACATGATGCCACTGCCATCTCAGCGGCTAGAAATACAGTTCAACAGCTCTCACACTGAATATTTCATATTTCACTGCCAATTCAGTGCAGCTGAGCCACTGGCAATTATGCTTACAGGTACTTGCTTAGCTTTTTGATACAAACAGCTAAGTGTTACTAAATAGGCAGAACAATCTAAGCCAAACAAACTCAGAAATGGATGAGTCACTTCTCTGCTAAAGATCAAAAACATCTTGAAACTGTATTAAAAAAAAACAAATTTACACAACAAAACAAAACAAACAAAACAAAACACAGAAAGGACTTCTGAAAAATAGATATATTAATGCATAAAAATTAGGGATGCACCGATACCAATCGGTCGATAAAGCTTGCGCGTTTTGTCAGTAAAGCCGGTTCTGTAATCAGCGGTAAATGCCATCAGGTGCGTGATTTCATGTTGAGCCGTATATACTACACACAGCCGTTGTTTACCGACGAGCTGCGCATAGCAATGTTCATTATCAGTGTGAATGTGCGCAGCTCGTCAGTGAACAACGGCTGTGTGTAGTATATACGGCTCAACGTGAAATCACGCACCTGATGGCATTTACCGCTGATTACAGAACCGGCTTTACTGACAAAATGCGCAAGTTATCGACCGATACATATCGTGCATCCCTAATAAAAATAAAAAAAATACATAAATACACATAATTTGGTCAATTTAAAGGAGTAGTTCACTTTCAGTACAACAATTTACAGATAATTTACTCACCTCCTTGTCATCCTATATGTTTATGTCTTTTTTTCTTCAGTCGTCAAGAAATTATGTTTTTTAAGATAAACATTTCTGGAAATTTCTCCATATAATGGACTTAAATGGTGCCCCGAGTTTTGAATCTTCAAAATGCCGTTTAAATGCAGTTTAAATGCAGCTTCAAATGGCTGTAAACGATCCCAGCCGACGAAGAAGGGTCTTGTCTACCGAAACTCCGTTTCCTACCTTTTTGAGCTGGAATACACAGACGATGAACTCTGTCAGAGAGAGAGAATACGGCGGCGGCAACACAAGCCTCGGGCAGACCGCGTTCAAACGAGACGAGATGGTGGTGCAAGTGTGGAAAATGCCAGCCATTTCCAACGGGGCAGGAATCTCAGTGCTGTCGCGACTGGACCACATCTGTTCCACTGTTACAAACAATCGACGAGTCAGGTGATGGGACTGCTTCAAGCATTCGCTGCGTTACAGAGCACAGTGGACGTAGTATGTAGAGTTGAGGACGCGCACTACAAGCCCTAGTGCTGGACGAGTTTCAGCGCTTAAAAGGTATGTAAAAATATATTTTTCTAAGAAAATAACCGAACGTTTCGGTAGACAAGACCCTTCTTCGTCGGCTGGGATTGTTTACAGCCATTTTAAGCCACATTTAAACTGCATTTAAACGGCATTTTGAAGATTCAAAAATCGGGGCACCATTTAAGTCCATTATATGGAGAAATTTCCAGATATGTTTATCTCAAAAAATATAATTTCTTGACGACTGAAGAAAAAAAGACATAAATATCTTGGATGACAAGGGGGTGAGTAAATTATCTGTAAATTGTTGTTCTGAAAGTGAACTACTCCTTTAATGAATTTAAATAACATACGTACATTTAGATTTTTTATGTTTCTTTAAGGAAATATTGTGAAATAATTTTTACTATTTAAAATAACTGCTTTTTATTAGTATTTTTTTAAAAAAAATGTATTTATTCCTGTGATTAAAGCTAAATTTTAGCAACGCTTTTGTAACATTATACACTATACCATTCAAAACCATGGAGTCAGTATAATTTTATAGAAATTAATACTTTTATTTAGCAAGGAAGCCTTAAATTGATCAAAAGTGATGATAAAGACATTTATAATGTTACAAAAGATTTCTATTTCTGATGAATTCTGTTCTTCTGAGCTTTCTATTCAAAGAAACCTAAAAAAAATAATTCTACTCAGCTTTTTTCAACATAATTATACTTTCTTTTTTTTGAGCAGCAAATCAGAATTTTCGAATGATTTCTGAAGGAGTATGTGACTGAAGCAATGATAAAAAAAATTCAGCTCTGAAATCATAGGGGGAAAAAAATTACATATTAAAATATATTCAAATAGTAAAATATTTCAAGATTCAGACTTTGTGAGCAGAAGAGACTAATTAAAAAAACATTAAAAATCTTACTGTCTAAAAACTTTTGAATGGTAGTGAAGGCCCACTACAAGTTCAAAAGAAAAGAGTAGTACTTTTAAAATCTAAAAAGGAAAAAAAACATAATATAAAACAATTTAGATTTATACTCTATATTAATTATAAGGTACATCAACTGTTAAAACATAACAATAAAGGTCAATTTATTTATCATTACAGGAATAGCTAACATGAAAATTTTTATCTAACACTTTTTTTATCATTCATTTGTATAAAAATATAATAATAATAATAATAATAAAAATACATGTAAAATAAAGTTTTCTCAAACTAAACAAGTGGTCACTTCTGTATAAGAATAAAAGTTTAAAACTTCAGTACATAAATTAACTATACATACGAAATACAACAGCATAAAAGGATGCATTTGTAATAAAAAAAAATTAATGGGGTCATCAGATGCCCATTTTCCATATAATTTCATATAATTCCTTAGGGTCTTAATGAAATGTCTATAATATACTTTGGTTAAAATTCTCAATAGTAGTGTAAAAAAACACCCTTTTACTTTGTCAAAATCAGCTCTGCAAAAAATCAACTCATTTTATTGCATGGTCCTTTAAATGCAAAAGAGCTCTGCATTTAGCGGCGAAACTTGCCAACAAGCACATTATTAAGAAAGGCTGTTTGCAAAGATGCATAAAAAAACTTATACTCACTTCTGCTTTGGGGGAACCTGCATCAGGAGCAGTTCGCACGAACATAGACGCATATGTAGATCGGGATCGGCGCTTTCCTTTTAAAAACGAAAGTAACGTTAATCCTCTGCGTCTTCAGCGGCTCAGATGTTGGGAGTAAATAGCAATGCTATGTTCATTATTACATCCAACAACAGAACACCTTAATCGCTCAGAGACATTCTTAACTTCCCCTGCACCTGAGTCGACACAAAGGCGATCGGAGTCGGATAGTTTCAGCTCGGTGCAGAGTATGTGAGCGGAGTGGAGCGGCAACAATTTCTCCTCCGCGCCCCGTGCATTTAACAATCACTCTGCTCCAGCTCCGCTCCGGGTTCACAATTTCCCGCTCCCGCTCCACTCCTCGCTCACTGATATCAGAAACACCACTCCGCGTCAAAAAAATTTCAATATGTTTGAAATGTAAAAGTCCTGTTCATAACATATAATAAAATAAAATAACTGAGAGTTTGGAACACTAGTGTGCAATCTTTGTTCCTACCACATGCCAAGCTAATAACTGTCAGCATTAAAAGAGTATAATTGCTGCTTTTTGCAGTGCAGAGATTGTAATTAAAATAACAATACGTTTTCGTCAGTTATTTTACCTACGGATCGCTGCATTTCTTACAGAATTCTGTTCATTTGAAATCAGATACTATTACATTTGTTTTAATGCATTATTGACACGATTGCGTGTGAATATGTGTTGTACCTGTTTAAATCATGCTTGAATTCTTGCTTAATATGCAGTTATACTACGGACCGTTGGCATGAATTGTACTCATGATGGAGCGGTGGTGGAGCGCTCTTGGAGCGAGTGAAAACTACGACGTGCCGACTTTGAAAAAATCTGCTCCTCCCTCCATTCAAAACCACACCGCTCCGCTCATATACTCTGGCTCGGTGAGGGCGGGTCTAAAGTAAGACGCTCATGTCAATCAACTATTATGGGAGCAGCCTCTGTCTGTGTGCCGTCAAACTGACAAGAAGCTGAGAATGACCTGATTTTAACAAGATGATACTTTTAAAGATTTAAAAAATATCACTGGGTGGATTTTTATCATTGTAGGGTTGTTGTGTACACAAATTCCCAACAGACATTAATGTACAAAAAACATGTAAAAGTGAGTTTTGCATCCGATGACCCCTTTAAAGCACCGACAGCATGATGGCTACAGCACTTCCCACACTATTCCTTAAAATGCCCAGTGTACCACCAACAACTGGCATGCTTTCAAACAAATCTAGTGTCATTTTGCCATTAAAAGCCTTATTTGGACGGTAATTGTTTCTCATGGGGACGTAAGCTATTTTCAACATTTACAGGGGTTAGTCAATGATTTTATTGCTGTCCGAATCCAAAAAGCCTGTGTTTTTCTCCCACTACCCATAAAAAAACACCAAGGTTGTGGTAATTTAATTGTCCTCTAAATCCACACCTTCGAGTTTACAAGAAGAAACCAATTTAAATTCAGTGTTTAAATCTTTTTTGACCACTGCCGAACACCGTACGGTAACTGTTGAACTTCGTTGTAATTTGCCTGCATATTTATTTCTGAAAAAAAAATACTGAAATGCTGAAAAGTATTTACAATAAAAATATTTCATAACTGCTGCACCACAGCGAGTGGGAGCTGTTAAGAACAAAAAGTAGAAAGAGAAGGAAAGCACATAAACATTTGAAATGAGTCATTTATATGGCAAAACATTTAAAAATTTGTATTATGAAATGTAAACATATAAAAATATAAACCAAGCAGCTTTGTTAACCATATGTAAATAAGAGGTTGCATTAAGTTATTTCTACTAATCTCCACATTTTTAATGACACATTTTGAGAGATAAAATGCAAGACAGAAAACTATTTCAACTATATCACATCTATTTTCCTTTATTTAAACAGGAGAAGTTTCACAAGACCACAAAACTCCACTGTAAATAAATCGCCATCTGAACCCTCAAGTTTTATCACCAAGGTGCCATGTAAATTTACTTTTACAGACATCCACATGAGAATTAATTACCGTCCAAATTGGGCTAAAGTTAGGGCCTACAACAAAATACACCACTTCAATCCCACACATTCCACCACGCTCCACCAAGAACTGTGAATTTTCCTTTTATAGGAGCAGCAGCACACCTGCAGCAAATGAGAGGCGGGAGTGACAGCGCAGTTGAGCATGTGCAGAAGATAATATACAAATTGGGTAATTAAATAATCAAATCACACCACAACCAGAAAATGAAAATCAGCCTACACACAATGAATAAAAGTATTGTGGAAACCCAAAAAACACTCAAGTCACTTCTTGAGTAGGCTTCTGTAAATATGAATAAAGGCATCAAATCAATGAATGATCTGAACTCCCAGCAGTGCGTATCGATTTCAGTATCTGATATGTGTTCTCGCTATATGATCTTGTATTGCTTACAGACATACCAGTTAGTTGTTGTAAACAAGCAAAGTTTAAAAACCTCACAAAAACTTTTTAGCTGTCTGTACTTCCAGACCAAAAAAAGTATTGAGGCTTCATCGTGCACAAAAAATCGAATACAAATATTTGTCCAAAAAAATGTAACGTCCGTTTATCAAAAGTTATTATTTATTAAAAATTTAACAAAAATTACATGTTTAGGGCCCTATGAATTCTTGATGTTTTTATATCTTACAATAGTAATTTTTATAATTTCAAAATATTAGAGTTGGGGTACTCGGACTCGAGTCCGGTCTCGAGTTCAATTTTTAGCGGACTCGGACTTGTCACGGACTCGGATGCATTTTGACTCGGACTCGAGCTTTTCGGACTCGGGAATAATTGCCGAGTCCAGGGACAGTTGATGGAAATTTTACTGACTCGTTGCATTATTACGAAAGTGACATTCAGTATTCGCACGTGTTTAAAAGTCTCGTCAGAACTTGAAAGCCTGCTGGTTTCTTTGCATACACACACCCAAAGTGTGCTCACCGAAAGCGCCTCTCAGTCAGCGTGCAAATGCTGAATTAAGTTTTCTTTTGCATATTATTGCTACACACTTACATGAAAAGTTATGTCAAAATGCACCATCTTGGAGAGTATTCATGCAAATGCAGTCGGTTTTGTCTTTTGTCCCCCTTGGGAAAAATCGCAGGAGGCCCCGCGCAATTGCGTGGTTTGCGTGGTGGGTAAACACGCTACAACCTCATTTTCATCCAAGAAAAAAAAAAATCAAAATGCCATCTACTCTGTCATATAAAACCCAAAACAGCCAAAATCAGAGATAAGAGGTGCATTCTCTGCTCCTCATGTCTCATTCACTAAGCTTTCTACCCACCCCGTTGAATTTATACATTTACTATAACAGCAAATAAAGTCAAGTCCTGCCCTATAATTTTTCACATTCTAAGAGCTGTTTCACTCTGAAATGTCACAATACATAAGTTATAACTTCTGTTACATGACTTTAAAGTTTGTTGAGCAGGACACTAATTATAAGAAGGTATGAAATCAAAATCCAAATGGCAATATGCAATAGCGGTTTGTTTGTTTTTTACATTTAAATTGTCATTGCTTTATTCTAGTTGTAAAGGTTAAAACAAGGTTAAGATACTGAAAAACAGTAGTGTTTAGTTGGACTCGGACTCGAGTTTCGACTTAGGTAGACTCGACCCAACACTACAAAATATACAGCAAAAAGTAAAAAGGAATGACTAATAAGCCAGAAAGTGCTACTGGATATAATGGTGATTTTATGTATTTATTTGATTTTACCTAAGCATTTGTTTACCACAAAGTATATTTGCTCATCCCACTAAAAATAGCATTCAAATTGGATCATTTTAGAGCTTTAAAGTGCTGGAAAAGTAGTGTGAAATGCTTGAAAGTCATTGAAAAGTGCTTGAATTTCTGTCAAAACGTTGTACAAACCCTAAAATGAATAATGTAATGCATTCGATTATTTCTTCCACGATGGTTATAGTTAGCATACTACTTCTGGTTTTCTGATGTACGTCAGCGCTCTTTGTAACAGAGAATTTTGGGCAGAATTGAAAGAATCTCACTAGATCTCGCAGCAACCTTATTCATTGTGCGGCGAATTCAAACACTTCTCACTGGATCTCGCAGCAGTAACAGTGTCATGAAATCAATTTTGGCTCCCAAATAAAGCTGTTCGGGGCTTGTGCAAGTTTGTTTGCATTGCGGTCCGCGCTGCGCAGCTCAAACGTTTCGTGGTTTAGTTCCGCTTTCGTATTGTTTTCAACAGAAATGGCAGCGTCTATGAGTTGAATGCGGTGGTCGCGTCAGTGCGACCATTCACAAAAATTTGTTGCACTGGCAAAAAAATGGTCGCAGGCTGGAGCCCTGTAATATCACTGCAAGTGTCACGCGCGCTTCAGTATGAGTAGTAAACAAAACTGCACGTCTGCGCCATTCATTAACACAGACACATGCAGAATTCATGATTAAATAGTCGTTTTTGTGGCTTAATATTTACAAATATTAGTCCATATCACGATTTGATTTAAGTGTAATGACCTACTTTTGATTCATTCATCCAAACTTAGACAAAGTTAAACTGTAAATTTCGTTTTTATGACTGGATTCCACGATTCAGTCCGCTTTTTCGCGAAAATTATAGAGCCCTATGCAATGTTGTCTAAAATGTGCATATCCTCTCAGCTAAATCATAAATACCATTAATAATAGCAAGCACCTCATAGTTTAATTCCTTTTCTAACCATTCATCAGTTGCGAAGAAATTTGGAAAAATGTGATGATTGCATTTGACTATGCACTGTCCTCATTTCCTCTTTCAATAGGAAATACGTCAACAAAGCATAGAAAACTGTGTTTGTCAAACCATTTCAATGCCTTTTAGAAATCAGAGAATTTAGTTGTTTTGAGCTACCATTGCTCCAACCTTGAGGGCCTTAGCATTTCAACTCTTTATTTCGGTTTTTAACATATTGTTTAATATTACCATAGAACTGTTCTGAGGTCATTTTAAATTCATTTCACTCTCTTCATTCATTCAGATCTGATGAGCAGCCTTGGGCACTGAAGCCTCTCTCTCTATCCAAAGCATACATGTCCGTGTCCGTGTCCGTGTCCGTGTGTGTGTGTGTGTGTGTGTGTGTGTGCGTGTGTGTGTGTGTGTGTGTTTTCCTCTCAAGAGGTGGTCCTCTCTTTGGATTTCTTAAACAGATGTAGAGCATCTCTCTCCTCATGACATAGTATAGACATTCTGTCACATGCACTTCCCACAGATGGTTAAAAACCGTTATGCTGAGTGGTATTCGCAGTGAAAACCCTATGGGGAGGCTTTATCCCTCTCTCTCAGCTCTGAATGAAAACACTCAATTGCTTCTGGCAATTTGCACTCATTGTAAAGACTCTGCCATAATATTATGAAATCTTAAGAACTTGCCCTAAAAATCCTTGTTATATAGTCCTGTTTATAAAAATGTACAAAAGCCACAACTAAAAACATATAAATGGCTTTGTATTAAACATCAAAATATGAAAACAAGTGGCATTCATTATGATTACATATACTGTACAGCAAGCAGAGTTGTCTAACCTAAGTTTGTTAGGATTCAAACTATGAAGCAATAAATGTTTTTGGACACATTCTGAACTTTATGGAACATGGTCTTATGTTAACATGATGAAGCACTGGTGGGAACGGACTTCATACATTCATTGGGAAAAAAATGGATGCAAAATTCACTTTTATGAGTGGTGTTTGCACATAAATGTTTCTTAGCAACGTGTGGACACAACCACTCTACAGTGATAAAAATCCATTCACTTCTACAGTCTCAATTATCAAGCCGTTTGATTTTCTGAGCAATATGATGTCATACTGCTCAAGCTCCTCCCACAAACCGTTGACGGACTGTCCCATATTAGCATATTACCATCCTTATCCAATTGTATGCTATCCGCCATTTTCTCCGCACTTAAGCAGCTGTAGCGGCAACAATGGCTTGTAAGCAATGCAGTTGTTTTGTATTTGGATGTAAAAGTTAACACAAGTGTCTTAATTTTCTCCCCACATCAGAGCCACTGAGGACGCAATGGATTAGTTTTGTTTTTGATGGTAACGTGCCACTGAATACACAAAAAAAATGAAAGAGAGGGGCAAGGTGAGCAGTAGCTCTTTATCATTTAAAGAGACATGCACCAAAGTGGGTTGCTGTGAACAGAACTGTTTTTGCAAAGGTAAAAAGGGTGTTGTTGTAATTACTGAATTACTGAATCATATCATTCATTTGATTCGTTCGAGCAGCTGATTCATTCCTGAATAAAGCAAGTGACTCTCTTTATGAATGGGAAATTGAATCATTTCACTAGATTCGTTTAAAAATGCACATTCGTTCATAAACTAAACAACGCTGTGTTTAAATGGAGATGCACAGCGGCTCAGTTTTGACTTGTTTCAGAATACTTTTGACGACAAAAGCGAGCAAAATCTTACTTTTGACGACGAAATAAAGCAAAATCAGGCAATAGTGTAATCCGTCTGCCACGCACCCGCACCTATATTTTTTCTCTGATTTAGCTAACCGCACACGATCTTCCTATTACAATTATTCTAATTCTTAGTTTTGAAAGATAATATGATGAACGGATGGTTCATTTTAACAGCTGATCTTCACATCGCTGCACACTTATATAGGCTTAATCACTCGTGCTTTTAAGCCAAATCCATGCTGAAAAAAATAACGTTTACTGACATCTGGACGTGACCATATGTGTATAAACTCGCAGTATATGGGGTGAAAGAGAAGACGGCGCGGGCGCATCAGGTTCAATCATCAAAATATATTGAAGAGGAAGCTGGCGCCACGGTCCTGACCACATAACCCAGGTTCAGATTTTAGAAAATGTAGTTAATGTTTACATCATTATTGATTTATCTCATCCACCCGCGACCCACCCACAAGTAATTAGAATGCATTTTTTTATATATTTTCTTTGAAATATCAGAATTTAAGCTTTACCTTTATCTCTCAGAGCTGTTATTGAAAGTTTTGCCTTGGGGTCCTTTCACCGCACCAATAACACGGGGCTGCCCGCGATGTGCCTGACTTTAAATAAATTTTAATAACAAGTGATGTAAATGCTGAATTTCGAAAGAAAATACCTTAATTCGGTAAAAATAAATGTTTGCACTCACTTGAGGTGGTTTTTGACTAATTAATGTGAATAACGGGAGATGGAAACATGTTTGCCGAATAAATTCCTCCATGTACATCAAAACAATCATGTGATTTTGAGGTATGGGACGGCATAACCTGACTAGGCATAACCAGTGGTCTGGTTTGCACAGCCTCTTTAACTTTTTATGGGTATCCTGAAATGCCTGAGCAAAGTCTGTCATCATAGCATTTCTGTATAATTGCCTCCCAGAACTGTCTTACACGACTGCATTCCCAAACTTCTGGCATCCACCTCTGAAAGCAATGACTGCATTTACTGTGTTTCGTCTGCTCCCTCTGAGGCACAAGTAATTTATTAAGCATGAAAATTATTATATTCAGTGGCTACTCCTACTTTTCTTAGTGATATGTATTGCCAGTTTATCAGGAAGTGAGGATGCGGTCCTCTATGACACGTTGGGTGGAAACACTGCTTATTCGCAAATGTTTTATGCAATATTTTGTAAATACAGTAAATTCACAACTTTGGATGGAAACCAGCTAATGAAACTCAAACATTTTTTGAACGTGGATTAGGGTATACATTTAGTCCTAGTTTGCTTAGCATTCAGTTTTTTGTGCTTTTGCCTTTTATTGATAGGACAATAGTGAGACAGGAAACGAAGTGGGAGAGAGAGGGGGTATGGGATCAGGAAAGGTCTGCGAACCGGGAATCGAACATGAGATGCCCGAAACGCAATGGCCCTGCATGTCGACACACTGTGCCCACGAGGCTATCGGCGATGACATACTTTGCAAACTTACTGAACATCCAAAACAATGCTGTGTGCAAGGCTTAATGTGAAAAGAGTTAATAAAATATGTGCCCCCAGATTTTCAAATCTTTATATCTCGGCCAAATATTGATCTATCCTAATAAACATCATTGGAAAGCTTATTTATTTAGTTTTCAGACGATGTATAAATCTCCATTTTAAAAAAATGGAGTTCAGTTCAGAGCACATGTTCCAATCTGAGTGCACTGGCTTATGACAGCACAGAAAAGCAAGTGAATTCTGTTGGTAGATGTATGAGTCAGATCTGCAGAGGTGCATATGCTATCACCAGAACACTGTTTATTAGCAGAGGCAATGTGGGCGGCTCAAGGGCAAAGCTGATTATAAAATGATAAAACTCACAAAGGAGGAACATAGAACTGCGCAGAGTAGTTCTGCATCTCACGTAACCAAATCTGCTTTTTTTTTGCACAGCTAAACAGGTTTAGAATAAAGAGTCTGTAATGAAAATAAAGCAGCTAATCTATCCTTCTCAGGCCGTTTATTTTCATCAGACTCTCATCCTCTGTCTCTACCTCCATTCAGAGGGCACTACCGCCAGATGAGCTGTAAGCAGTGAGTCACAGAAATAAAATAAAAAATGTGATGTTTGGGTGTTTAGACCTTCCTCTTCTTGTTAATATGCCTTACCATCTGTCCTGTCTGAGGAACAGAATGTCTAAAATTAGGAACAGAAGGGGAAAAGGACTGACACTTATGTAATTTTTATATTTAGGTTTCGCATTTCTGGCCTGCCCTATAGTCGAAAAAACTAGTGTTGAAACTAGTGTGCTGGGCAGTGTTCCGATTATTCTGCCTCCAAATTGAGCATTTTTTTCAATAGGCAGACAGCCTGATGTGCTGTTTGCTAGAAAATGCTTTGCTTTAAAAATGTTTGCTTTAAATGGACACAGAGAGAGAGAGAGAGAGAGAGAGAGAGAGAGAGAGAGAGAGAGAGAGAGAGGGAGAGAGGGAGAGAGAGGGAGAGAGAGAGAAAGAAATGGCACATGCACATTTGTGCCATTGTTGTGGTTAGGGACAGCCCTGTGGAGGAACATGACAGCAGACAGATACATTTAGACATCCCATAACTGTACCTCGCATTTGTCTTTCCACTCCCTTAAGCCCATAGTAAGAAATACTTCCGTTTTAATGATATTTTAAAACCATTCAGTGTCACTGTCTCATGACAGCTGGTGAGAAAAAAAGAGGAAAAGAGAAGAAAACACAAAAACATGGAGAAAATGAGAGCTTTGAGTGTTTGTACATATGCATGGCGGTGTATTTTAGATTTCAATTTGATTATGATTTAAAATATAAATATATTAAGATACGTTGCCATTAAAATTCTGAGGTCAGTAAAATCTTGCAGCAAGGACTCAAGAATTAAACTGATCAAAAGTTAAGAGTTACAAAAAAATATATATTTCAAATAAATGCTGTCCTTTTGACCTTTCTATTCATCAAAGAATCCTGAAAGAAAATATCAGATTTTTCACAAAAATATTAAGCAGCACAACTGTTTTGAACATTGATAATATTAAGAAATGTTTTTGAGAACCAAATCAGCATATTAGAATGATTTCTAAAAGATCATGTGACACTGCTGCTGAAAATTCAGCTTTT
This sequence comes from Garra rufa, assembly GCF_049309525.1. NCBI lineage: Eukaryota > Metazoa > Chordata > Actinopteri > Cypriniformes > Cyprinidae > Garra > Garra rufa. The sequence goes on from NC_133363.1 coordinate 48,950,532, forward strand.
TAATCACAGGAATAAATAACATTTTAAAACATATTTAAATAGACAACAGTTATTTTAAATTGTAATAATATTTCAAAATATTACCATTTTTTAATCAAATAAATGTAGGCTTTGTGAACATAAAACTTTTGAACGGTAGTGCATCAGACTACACTGGTCGTGCTGTATGTTTTTGATTCAGTAAAAAGAACCGGTTCACAAGAGTCATTTGCTTGTGAATTGAACAACACTGGTCACACTGTATTTTAATGCGTGCAGCCGCAAGGAAAACTCATTAGAAAGACTTTTTCTTGGCATTTTTGTGGTACATGTCCTTTTTATCATATTTAATTCAGAATGCAAGCTCAAATATGATTTATTTAACAATGGGACTGTAGATCCAGCGCCAGGGGCGCACCACCATTATTACAACAGTAAAAATTCAATCTTTAGATTTTAAAGGGTTAGTTCACCATAAAAAAAATTGTCACTAATTATTCACCCTCATGTCGTTCCAAACCCATTACACCTTCATTCCTCTTCAGAACACAGATTTTTGGTAAAATGTGAGAGCTTTTTGACCCTGCATAGACAGCAACGCAACTGATACATTTAGGGTAGGGCTGGGTGATATGGATGAAAAAATTATCACAATATTTTTTTTTTTCATATAAGTCGATATCGATAATTATCATGATAAATGTAATTTTTTTATTTCTTTCAAATTTAAAGGCAGATTTTTGCACCAAAGTGAAAGTTGTGAAAAAAACGAATGGTTAATAGTGGTTTTAAACTATTCTTTATAGTCAGAACATAAACACATCACATTTTTTAATTCTTTTCCAGTAATTTTTCCTTAACAAAATAAAAAAATAAATAATAAGAAAAAAAATCTTCGTTCTAAATGGTCTAATGAATAGCATTGTTTCAAATCAAGACACAGGTTTGTGTTGCCTCATATTAAAACATCTTCTGTCTCTTAGAAATACATTCGATAGTAGCTTGAGTTAGGATGCAGATCGAGATTTATGTACATTATAAAATTCAACACGAATACCTACATTTCTGACACAATATCATGTTTCAGTTAGTGATACTACAGTAAATCTATGGTAAATGATGGAGAGTTGTAGATTAAATCTGGCTATAAACACAACAGAGTTATTTGTGTTCTTCTCTGAATTCAAGTGCTTCACACTGGATCTCACAGCACTGTTTAGTGGTCATGTGACCAAGACTCATCAGTGAGTGAACGCATCTAGTTCACTCTAGTAAGCTCGCGCCGAGCCGCTGTTTGAACTTTAAGCAGAGCAGATAAACAGTCCGAATGGCATGCTTCAAATGATGTTTTTTTATTCCGCCTTTGCTTCATAAACATTATATAGAACATTTATCAAACTCTTGCGATTGTTTATGGAGGAAATTTATATTTCGTGATAATTATCGTTATCAATTTATCGCCCAGCTCTAGTTCAAAGCCCAGAAAGGCAGTAAGGACATCATTAAAATAGTGCATGTAACATCAGTGGTTCCACAAGTGGTTCTTACTTCGAAGACTAAGGCTGATGATACACAGGGCAACTTTTTGAGCAATTTTATCGGGCAACTTTTTTTGAGCAATGTTGCTTGGACACTTTCCCATTAAGAATGGGTAACACATTTCTTCCTGTATAATTTAGATCAGTTGTGGGCCCTGTATCACACCTGGCTGCCTGTTCTTGGCAACATTTGCCAAAGTTGCCCGGCAACATTGCTTAAAAAGTTGCCCAGTGTATCATCAGCATAACAGAGATGATCAGAAATTGTTGAATAAAGTTTTTTTTGTTGTTGTTTTCTTTGTACACAAAAAGTAATCTCATAGCCAAATAAAATTAAGGTTGAACCACTGATGTCACATGGACTATTCTATCACTGTCCTTAATACCTTTCTGGGCCTTCACCGTGGTAGTTGCATTGCTGTCTATACAGGGTCAGAAAGGTTTAGAATTTTATCTAAAATATCTTAATTTATGTTACGAAGATGAACGAAGGTCTTACAGGTTTGGAACGACATTAGGGTGAGTAATTAATGTCAGAGTTTTCATTTTTGGGTGAACTATCACTTTAAGAGTCAAATAAAGAAACTGTGATTAATGTGAAAATGATTATATTTACCCAGACCTAGTGAATGTGCATCTGTTCGAGCGATGTTTGCTATCATGTCATCCGAGACAGTACAATGGCTTTCTGCAGCATGTTGCAGACACACACACTGTTCAACTATCGCTCTCAGCCAAATGAATGTGTGTCAGATTACATTAATCACTGAAAATCCCATTTTCGGACCAAGGCCAGTGTTTACAACACATCTCATCACTGGACAACTGATGCAAGTCCAAATTTGGCTCCCTGTTCCAGCTGAGTGCAGGGAAACTCTCACACTTTCAGTTTCATTGTGATGCGAGATTACTTCTTTGGTCTAACCTTTAAATGGTCAAGGTGAGTAAAAACCACCCACCTGTACTCCATCTGTATCTCACCAAAAAAGATCCTTGATCAGCCATTTTTCTTCTAAAGCACACGGCTGATGGATTCCGGCCTTTTTGCATGCAAAAATATTTGACCCTGACATGAGACAAGAATCAGTGAGCACAGTTGCACTCTCTAAAAAGTGAAATCAAAAGGCCTTTTGGGTAAAGGCAGACAAGAGCGATGTACAATACAGTCCATATAGTCAGAAGCAAGAGCTAGATGAAAAATAGATAGACACACTCCATTAGCTTCTACTACTGCAGTCACGGCTCGGTCTGATGACCCATGGGATGAGGGGTCCGATATATCACCGTTGCCGTGGCAAGGAGACAGCACGGTAATGGATATTTTGACACTGGGCATACGGCTGCTCACACTCCATTTTCAAGACCTGCCTCAAACCTGAAAACGGCCACATTGTCACCGTGCCCTGTTAACCCCTTCAACTACAGCCACGGTTAATACATGTTGGCTAAACTAAATCTTTAACCAAATGTCAACATCTGCTAAAATGATATTTTGACGGAGAATGCGCTCTAAATGGCTTTCTAGTCCCTAGCTGGCTGTCATGAATAATTTGTGGAATATAGCTTTTTATGACTGAACTAGGTTTACAAGGAGAGGAATTTAATCCCAGTTCAAAGATACGGGAACAGGCCTAAGGCTAGCCTTGAAGTTGCTTTGAAATGTGCCCTATAGGTAAAAACATTTTATTCTGCATTAAAGATTTTTTTTTTTTTTTATGGTTAGCCAAGGGTTCAGCTTTCTATTTGCCCTGCCAACATTTTCACTTCAGAAAAAAAGCATATTTAAAAATTATAAAATCATATAAATTAAGCTAACTTCTAATTTTCAATGTGAAATTTTCTAATTTATTGATTTGAAAAATAATTTTACAGTATTTAAAAATATTATTTATTCTTACACAATTTCTCACACATATAATGTTTTAATATGAAATGTTTTGTATATGATACAATGATAAATTCATATAAATCATAAATTAAGCTATAAACTCACTGATTAAATTCTAAACTCACTGACTAAATTCACTGATTTGAAAAATAATTGTTACATTTTTAGAAACATTATTTATTGTCACAATTTCCCACACGTTTTATGATCAAATCTTTTGTATATGATAAAATGATTAAATCATATAAATTTTAAATTCATATAAATTAAGCTATTGATATTATTTATTCTCATACAATTTCTCATGTTTCATTATAAAATGTTGTTATATGATAAAATCATATAAATTAAGCTACAAACTTCACATTATCAATGTGCAATTTTTTAATTTATTGATTTGAAAAATACTTTTTAAATGTCTACAAATTTATTCTTTCAAAAATTTCTCACACATAATGTTTGATTATGAAATGTTTTGTATATGATAAAATAATATTTTTTTTCATAATAATTTTATCATAAATGATAAAATCATATAAATTAAACTATTTTCAATGTGTAATTTTCTAATTTACTGATTTTAAAAATAAAAAATATATATTCTCAAACAATTTCTCACACATATGTTTTATATGAAATGTTTTGTATACAAATAAAATCTAAAATAATCTAAAATAAAGCCTAAAGATAGAAAATATTAAAACTCTGGCCAATAGACCTTTTTTACATTTCTGGGTTTCTCAGCAGCGGAAGTCTTTATAGTTAGGTTAACTTCGAGAGCAGTGAATGGGAGAGTACCACAAATATATTTTTTGCATTCCCATTTGCTCAAACAGCAAAAAAAAACAAAAAAAAAACTTCATGATAGTGTTTTCAGGACTTTCAAAAAAATAAAAAAAATGATGTCAAATTTACCACCTCTCCCATAGATACTGCATTAGAAACACCCTCCCATTAGCGTTAACTAGTTTTTTTGCAATTTGATGCAAAAGTTTTAATACAAAGTACAGTGTTAGAAATACACACACATTTTTTTAAATCTTTTGAACTGTGAACTGTGATATGTTTGTGAAGTGAAACTAAATCTGAATAAAAATGTTGATCATATAAAAATCTAAATATAAACAACTGTCAAGGATTTACAATGCTGATGCTGTCTTCAGTCTTGTGAAAAGGGTCCATATGATATTGCTGATAATTATTATTGGCCAATAAACAATAAGTGGTCAATTTCAAATTCAGTACTATTTTCTTTAAAAATAAATTTCATATTAAATACTACAACATACTAACAAAATATTTTTTTTACAAAACCATTACAAAATAAATCATTTGAAATGCTACAGTTGAATTCAGGCATCACAAAATCATAATGTTCAGTATGAAAAAAGATATTAAATTATCTTATATCTAGCCAATAACTGATATAGTACAGTCCGAGAATTCATAAACAATTTAGCTGGAAAATGCTGGCAGACATGATATTACTGTAATGTCATTCTTGACACTTCAACAAAACCTCATCGATCTAGCCAGTTAAATAAGTACAAGTTCAAAAAAAGCTAAATCCCATTGTCATTTTTATGCAAAAAGAAAACGTCTAAACTACAATCTTTCCACACAAATTTGGCTACAATATGTTAAACCATGATGGCTACATCTGGTCAGTGTCTTTCACTCATGGAACACGACAATCAGAGCCAAGTTAAGATGTCAACGCTGACATTCAAGAAGGCCATGCTTTCCACAGCCAGAGCCTGTAAACCCTGCAGGCATCGGAAGGGTCGTAGAAGGTCAGCAACACTGACAGACACTGCAATGTAGCTGAAAGTGATTCTTTAACACAGATCTGAGGTCAGCGTTACTGCTCCACAGGCTCAGGGGCTACACATAAAACACGCCACTCTCTGATCTGCTATTTGTCGCTGAGATCTGTAAACACAAAGTGCTTAAGCTACGGAACATGTTACCTGTCTCTGATGCAGAAAAGTTAGTTCATGCATTCATGACGTCTAGACTGGACTATTGTAATGCACTACTAGGTGGTTGTCCGGCTTCTTCAATAAATAAGCTACAGGTAGTCCAAAATGCAGCCGCTAGACTCCTTACCAGATCAAGAAAATATGATCATATTACCCCAATTTTACGGTCTCTACACTGGCTACCTATTAGGTTCCGCATCACTTACAAAATATTACTTCTTACCTATAAGGCCCTTAATGGTTTAGCTCCTGCATACCTAACTAGTCTCCTACCGCACTACAATCCTTCACGCTCCCTAAGGTCGCAAAACTCTCGACTTTTAGTATTACCTAGGATAGCAAAGTCCAATAAAGGAGGGAGAGCCTTTTCACATTTGGCTCCCAAACTCTGGAATAGCCTTCCTGATAACGTTCGGGGTTCAGACACACTCTCTATGTTTAAATCTAGATTAAAGACTCATCTCTTTAGCCAAGCATTCACATAATTTATCTCATAACGTTGTACTTCAGTTACATCTGATCAAATGCACACCAGCATTCTTCAGCTTGGGCTAACCACATCATTTTTGCTTGGTTGGAACAGCAGCTACGCTAATTATTTCTCTATTTGTTTTCCTGTTTCTGCCACGGGATTTCCATCCCATGGTAACTAGGAATTACACAAGATTCAGCCTGGATTCAGAAGAAGAGATGATGCCAACCCCCCAGAGGACCGCCGATGATGCCAGCCTTGAAACAACATACAGCACTACACCATTTTTCTACAAGTTTGATTGCAACACATAATCATTACTATTAGTGTTCATCATCTGTTTTTGATTACACCATTACTGTTTTTAATATTTATACCATATGTACACCGACTTAACATACAGTAGTCACCACTAATAAGCTACTAAATATATTGTAGTAGCCTTATTTTTTTTTTTTTTTTTTGTACAGCTGCTTTAAAACGATTTGTATTGTGAAAAGCGCTATACAAATAAACTTGAATTGAACTGAATTGAATTATTCTGAGGAACATCTTCATGTTGGACAGCGAATGACCAGCATGGGAAGATGTTTATACATCAAGATGACGTGCTAACATGGAAAAAGAGTTCTTTTCCAAGTCACGCCACCTGCAAACGTTCTGCATCAGTGAGATTTGCTCTTAGTGAGGTCAAGGTCATGCTTATTAATATTGGTGGTGGGGAAGTGTGAATAAAAAGTGTCCTTATTAACCATGACAGGGCAAATATCCAGAGGGAATGTACACTATCATTCTCTCCGAAATTGCTTTGCAACTGGCTTTGACATTCATGGCCGACTTTGGTGCTGATGAAGATAAAGTGGTAATAATTCCTTGTAATATTGTGGCTCTGGATTAGAGTCACAGTGATAAATTCATTCGATAATTCCCCCTAACTACAGTTTGTCTGTGACGGTGCTTCACGTCGCGTGTTTGTCTGTTTACACACAGATGCCAGTTTGACACTGCCAGATTGCTATTAGTTGCCATTTGTGTGCTCTGGTAGGTTACTGTATAAAGGCTTCCCACTTTATTATAGTTATAGTTTGATCTGAGTGTCCCCAGTGGCTGTGGTACACAGCACTTTAATAAGAGGAATTTCCCTTTAAATTACAACTGTTATTTTTCTGACACTTTCATAGGGCTTATGTGAGCTACTGAGAGAGGATTAAGTAACTTTTATTTTCTATTTTAATATACAATGTTAAAAGTAGAATACAGTTGATGGCAAAAGTTTACATATACCTCACAGAATCAGCAAAATGTTAATTATTTTACCAAAAAAGAGGGATCATACAAAATGCATGCTATTTTTTATTTAGTACTGACCTAAATAAAATATTTCACATAAAAGATGTTTACATATAGTCCACAAGAGAAAATACTAGTTGAATTTATAAAAATGATCCACAGTGTGTGTGTGTTTTTTTGTGATAATTGTTCATGAGTCATTGTCCTTGTTTGTCCTGAACAGTTAAACTGCCTGCTGTTCTTTAGAAAAGTCATTCAGGTCCCACAGATTCTTTGGGTATTCAGCATTTTTGTGTATTTGAACCCTTTCCAACAATGACTGTATGATTTTGAGATCTAACGTTTCGCACTTAGAACAACTGAGGGACTCATATTCAACAAATAAAGAAGGTTCAGATGCTCAACGTTAACGTCTTTTATGTGAAATATCTTATTCAGGTCAGTACTAAATAAAAAAATAACATGCATTTTGCATGATCCCTCTTATTTTGGTAAAATAATTAACATTTTGCAGACTTTTGACTTCAACTGCATGTAAAAATGTAATTTGAGATGGTTTAATTTTCCTGTTGAGTGAATTTGCTCATTAGTTTATCCCTATGAGAGTAAAAAGTGATGAATGCTTTTAATGGAAAACCATTTTGTCTTTAACTGATTTCTCCAAACTAACATCGTTGTTCCAAAAACAATTAACACAGCCATCAGAACACTTTCTAATTATCGTAAATGTTTGACTTGTTCATGATTTCATACAAATTACTTGTATAATTAACTGACACAGTACACACAAATGTCTCCAATTCAAAGTTGAAGCTCTTAAAATGTTCATCTAGAGTAAAATCAAGCTGATATTTGCCATTAGTAATACCCTTTAAGGCAATTCAGTTCCCTCAGTATATATTCATAACATCCTTCGGCAACTATGTCCAGCCATGTATATACAGCCTCTGTTTGAATGAGGAAAGACAGAAATCTACAGAAAATCTAATCAAATTATATTAAAATCTCTGTTTCAACAGCATATTTCAAATGAGCTGAATGGTTGGTATTACTGGTCCTGCTAATCGACTCTTTTAAAGAGGTGAGACCTCATTCCAGCTGCCATAATGTCACTCTAATTGATCGTGGTCGCTGTGCAAGAGGGGCTTTGCAGAGAGTTCATCCTAAAATGAGCAGATCTACGGTGGCTTCAATCTCAACAAAAAAGGAGCAGCATAAAGAATGCCTTTTGTAAGACTTGGTCAAAAGGACAACATTTCTGCTGTGTGTTAACTTAAGGAGACAACGCAAAACTCTTACTGTTATAATAAACTTCCTCAAGCACTTTGCAGAGAAAAAGCAGGAACAACTTGAGCAAATGTTTCAGTGGTGAAATCAGACATTGTCCCAAGCCACATTTAGCACGTTTAGCAGGAGTATTTAAAAAAATCTTCAAATGTAAGAGGCCTGCAGAGATAATGAGCCATATGCACGCAGGCATGGATTCAACATTCATGCTGTTCTTTATTCAAATGCTCAAAAATTGCTCAAGAAAACATATTGTGAGGAAGGGATGAATAAATTCAGTGGTTACAAAAGCAATGGGGGTGTAAAAACTACAAAGAAATTGTACTTAAATTTAAGCATAGGTGCTGCGTCAAAGTTTTACACAATTTAAAGTTAAAGTATTTTACTTTTTGTGTACGTACAAAAGTATCCACATTAAGAATTTAAAAGTAAATGTTTTTCTGTAGAAGTAGACTTATCCTTATGCACTTAGCACAGTTTGTAAAATAAACTGTTTATATCACCATTTTCTCAATGTCCTATTATTTAAGGCTCTAGAACACACCAGAATAAAGTAATCACAACTAACTGCTACATGAAATCTTACTATGTACTAAAAGTATAATTTTAAGGGTAATGGAAAGTGTATACATTTATGAAAAAGGGTTGAAAAATTATTTTCAACGTACTATGATTTGTGAAACACTAATTCTAATCTTGTATAATCTTATATGTGACCCTAGACCACAAAACCAGTCATAAAGGTAATTTTTTTTTAAATTGATATTGATACATTATCTGAAAGCTGAAAATAAATAAGCTTTCCATTGATGTATGGTTTGTTAGGATAGGACAATATTTGGAAAAGATACAACCATATGAAAATCTGGAATCTGAGGGTGCAAAAAAATCTAAATACTGAGAAAATTGCCTTTAAAGTTGTCCAAATTAAGTTCTTGCAATGCATTTTACTAATCAAAAATTAAGTTCTGATATATTTACAGCAGGGAATTTACAAAATATCTTCTTGGAACATGATCTTTACATAATATCCTGATTTTCTTGTCATAAAAGAAAAAAATATATTATTTTGAATGTATTGTTGGCTACTGCTACAAATATACCCGTGCTACTTAAGACTGGTTTTGTGGACCAGGGTCACATATAATAAATTCAGATACCATGCAAATATTTCAATTACTCTAAAAATTAAATACGAAGCTTTGTTTCTCCAAGAACATACCAGGAAAGGACATGTTAGGACATGACTATTCCTAAAGTACCACCCAAAGGAGTTACATATCTAAAATTCATCTGAAATGGCTGCAAAATTTATGAAAGTGCTTTAACAAAAATACTGGCTTCACATCTCTGCCTATGTAACATATAGGTTTTCGATGTAAGAGCATTGTTGTAAATCTTGTATTTCTTTTCTGTTTCAAAATGTGGGACCATTACAAAAACAATATTCTTTTGAGATCAACCAAAGGTTACAGATGCTGAAGACAGGGCTTTAAAAGTTAAAGTTTTTGACTTGGAACAGTTTTTGTTTTCATAATGATCTGCTAAATATGTACTTTGTGCTTTTAGGCCTGATTTCACAGACAGGGCATAGACTAATGCCGAGTTCAGACTGCACGATTTTCAAAGCAATCGCGTCACAGATGTTTTCACACTGCATGACTATCTGGGGTAGCATTCCGTCGCTGCTGTGTTCACACTGCACTATGGATCGGCGACAGGGGGTTTCATACTGCATGACTTTACAATAGGAAGAATCGCCGACAACTTTGTCCCGGTCCGCAAACTACGTCTCACAACCAAACACACGCGAGAAGTGACATGGAAACAACGCGAGGTCAGGCGTGCAAGTTCTCACGTGAGACTGGTATTATTAAAAAAAAAAAAAATAGCATGTGCACTCATTTGCAGCGAAAAGAAAAGAAGCCGAAGCTATTCTTGTTGATATTGTGGTCTACCTTCGTAACTCCTCCCCCAACTTCCCGCTGACCTGGATGTTGCTGTCTCATTGGCTGTAGGTAATCGCCCATGTGATTTTCAGTCAGATCACCTTTCACACGGCATGATTTTGAATCACTGACAGGTCCAGATATTTAGCATGCCAAATATCTCACGGGTGTCGGCGACACGTCGGCGATTCTCTCAAATCACGTCTTTGATAGTTCACACTGTGTGATTGTCACTCACATGAATGAGCACCGATTTGCCTGTGATTTCGGGCATTTGTCAGCGATTTCTCAAAACCTGTCGGCGAGTCAAAATCGGGGCTAAAATCATGCAGTCTGAACTCGGCATAAGCCAGGATTAGGCCATAGTTTAGTTAGGACATTTAAGTAATTTTTATAAACCTGCCTTAGAAAAAAACATTACCCGTGTCCATCTTGAGACAAAACAAAGGTATACAGTATATACAGTATATATTAGTTTTTTCTCAGAATTGCATGATGTAAACTCGCAATAAAGTCACAATTCTGAGAAATAAACTCGCAATTCTGAGAAATACAGTCAGAACTGTGAGATATAAACTCATAATTTTGACTTTTTTTGTTTATATCTCGACATTGTGAATTTTTTGTTCGAATTGCAAGTTTATATCTTGCACTTCTGACTTTATAACATGCAATTGCGAGTTAAGTCAGAATTGTGAGATATAAACGTCAAATTGACATGTTTATATCTCACATGTTGAAAATTCACATTTGAAGTATTTAAGTAATGTTAACAGTAAACTTGTATTTTATTTATTGCTTGTTCTTTTCTGCTACTGCAAGAGAATCTGTGAGTTTTGTGGTAAAAGTATAATAAAAGGTATTAGTTTATTAGTACATTTCACAGACACAAAGAGGTTAGTAAAAAAAGTTAGGATACTACACATCTCATAGCAAGGGACTGAAAAGCAATAACTGACTGGCAGAAGTTCACTTTTTGTTTATGGTACAGTATATATTTGATTTTTTCGGTATAACAAATGTACTGCAACCTCTACAATCTTTTTTATTCCTTATTTACATTCTGCACATCTGCCAGATTAGCTGAACATCATACAGATACTGCTTTACCACGGGGATCTGAATTGAATTAATGTATAAAGGAGAAAAGGAGAAATAGTGAAAATGAAAAAATGAAAAATAGGACAGACCAAAAGTCCTACAGATGAGAGTGGATGAATTTCCTGCTGAAGCCCTTTGCTTGACTTTGAACTCACAGGAAGAAATCAAGTGAGGACATGCATCTGTGAATATGCAATTTCCCTCTGACTTAATTTATTTGAAGTTTGAAGCCTAAGGTTAATTGTTCTGCTTAGCAATACAGACACCAAATTAATGCAGAAAATATTTCCCTAAAATTCACACTGGAACATATTAGGGGGGAAAAACACATGGAAGTCATCCTTTTTTTTTTTCACGATTACAAAAATGCATGGCTGGAAATATCTACAAAATGAATCCTGATATAAATATCCAGATATAGTGTATATAAGGAGCCAATTATAATTGAAAAAATGTCTAATATCTAAAAGAATGGTAGAACCGATAAGAAAGCTGGAGATGTTTCTAAAAGAATTGACTAAAACCCAAATTCTCCTACAGTAATCACTAACCCAGTTGCGTTTGACATTCATATTTTTCAAAGTATAGATTATGGTGCTAAATCTTCACCCTACTATTCATCTTCAAAATACATCAGTGTCCCGATCATGACTTTATATGACGATTGAACCCTGAAGCCAGAGCATTCGAGATTGTAGAAGAGTGAAGTATTTTTTGTCTTTTTTTTTTTTTACTTCAACAAAAGAAACTTGCAGAACACCACCCTGTGGCCTACCTTCAATCCTATTGTAAAACTTTACCAGAGCGTTACTTCTTCCTGCATGGTCTCTCATTCCCCAGGGTGAAAGATTTTAGAAATCCTCGCTTTCATTCAAGGCCACCTGAGACATGCATTAATGAAAGAGTTTTGAAAAGGGGGAATGGAGAGCAGGGCTAATCGAGCCATATTAAGACTGCCCTGCTCTGAGTATAAGTGCGTGTGTGCGTGTGTGTGTGTGTGTGTGTGTGTGTGTGTGTGTGTGTGTGGTATATGAGAGGGCGATGACTCCACTCTGACAAATTAAGGCCGAGAGATTTGACCTTGAGTTGAGTGTCATTCAAAGTCTTTGCCTTGTAGCTCTCCATTTGAACTTGGTGATATCTTGCCTATTCCAAAAGCAAAATGGATGCTTTGATTCCTGCTCCCTAAATACTGTTAAATATTTAAAGTGCAGTTCATGTTTTGAAGGGCATGTCAAAAAGGAATTAGGCATCTACAAGACTATAAATTGCTTGCAAAAATAGAGAAATGTCATCCTAAACAGTCACAAAAGCATTAGCTATTCTGCTGCCCTTACCGGCTCTGGATCATCCGTGTACAAGACAACAAGTCTTCTGGAAAATGATTTAAGGCTAAGTGTATTTTATATTTATTATGTTTAATATTTAATATTTGCATTATTCTCCACCCAGCAAAATAAACCTGCTAAGTGCTCAAAACAAAACCGCTGTCATCTCCTCTGAGGACTGCACACACACAGACACACACAGTCTAAGTCTCCTGTCATGTTTACTTGTATCAGAAAGACAGGGATCCACTGAAACTGCCAGGTAAATGAACGACCTCGCCATCCTTGTCAACAAATGTGCATGGAAATAGAGAAGGAAGCATGGAGAAAGAGAGACAGACTCTGAGAGTGAGTGTGCATAATGTACTAAGTAATGCACAATAATCTTCCAGTTATTGGAGTAGCATATATCTACCTCATTTGGGGGGGGGGGGGGGGGTTTCCATTCTTTTCTCCCTTCAACAACAGACTAATTGTATTTTTCATAATGATCAATTGTCTGAACCATAATTGTGTGTTTTCAAAATCATTCCCACGGTTAGTTGTATAATTACAGTAATCTTTCTAAATCATGCAGCCTGTCATTGTTTTATTAGGCCCTGTACAGACATTACTAAACAATTATAGATCAATTACATCAAATGTCAAACGACAAAGACAAAAACAAAGTCAGGGGAGTCAGGCTTCTGAGTGAACGCTTCTGAAAGTGCCAAAGCAAAAACTATGTGACATCATTTCCTTTGGTGTCTGTCAGTCTCGTCAAACCGCCAAATAATACTTCTGCTCCTAGTAGATTTTGACCACAGTTTCCAGAAAAGAAAAATTACTTTTGGTAAGTGTACTGCAGCATTATTCTAGATTAAAACGCTGCTTATCTACAATGCTGTCTAAACATGGTCAATCTAATCGAGTCACACCTTCGTTATATAAAAACTCTCTATATAGTGTTTATACTTATGCTCATGTAATTTTTTTACTTGTAGATTTAAAGAAAGATTGAAAGACTAGTCGCGTGAACGTTGTGTAGTCCTTTATTGTTTGACTTAAGCTTTTACTTATGGTGCCTGTTTCAGCATTATAGATTTTAAAATGTATTTTTAGTTGTATAGATTATCATGATGAACTAAATGTGCAAGATTTATAAACTTGTTGGTTATGAAGCTTATTTTTTTGGATTATCCAAAAGTTTATGCTAAAATACTACACGCTTTTTGTCGAAGAAACCAGTGTGATGCTAACTTATTGGTTGGCCTACAAAAATGGCATAAAAATCACACACAGTTGTGGCCAAAATGATTAGAACACTAGTATTTTCACCATCTAAAAATGGTTTTAAGTCAGTTATTTCTGTCTTTTGCTGTAGTGTGTCAGCCGAAAATATTAGTTTACATTTCCAAACATTCACTTTGCCATTAATTGTAATATTTCATTGAGATTTTTGTTTTCACAATGAGTCTGACAACAGTCAGTGCTCCACACAGAGATCTGATCTCATCATCATCCAGTCTGTTTGGAATAACATGAAGAAACAGAACAAACTGAGACAAACTAAATCGAGAAGAACTGTGGCAATGTCTCCAAGATGCTTCAACAAACCTACCTGCAAAGCTACAGTACTGGTTAAAGTTTAGGCACTTGTATACAAATGCTGTAAAATGAGGATGCTGTCAAAAATGTGCCATAAACAGATTTTCTTTATCAATTAACTTCTATTAACTAAATTAAATCAACATTTGGTGTGACCAGCTTTTGCACATAGTTTTCAGGTAGCTTTGCAGGTAGGTTTCTTGAAGCATTTTGGAGATGTTGCAACAGTTCTTCTGGATTTAGTCTGTCTCAGTTTGTTCTGTTTCTTCGTGTCATTCCAGACAGACTGGATGATGATGAAAGATCTCTGTGTGGAGCACTGGCTGTTGTCAGACTCTTTGTGCAAACAAAAATCTTATAGAATTATTACAGTTAATGTGAAATGAATGTTTGGAAATGTAAACTGATATTTCCTACTGACACACTACAGCAAAAGATAGAAATAGCTGACTTAAAACCAATTTTTAGCTGGTGAAAATACTAGAGTTCTAATAATTTTGGCCACCACTGTATATTCACTACATATAGACTAGACATGTCTGCAACCCAGGTCCACTGCATTATTTACAAAATTACCACTAACACTAATGTCTTATGCTTACATAATGAACTAATATGTATCTAAAACTGTTTCTTCATTTGGTTATGTCCCATATTGCCTATGGCACCAAGTGAGCTAGAACTGCCTCTGGTGTGCAACAGCAGGTGCAAGACGCCGCTGGTATGTCTTTGTTTTTCACTTGCATACGTTTCCTTTTTTAATCCGTTACATTCCATATTCGGTCATCACAGTCATATCACATACCAAGTGAACCACAGAGATAGAGAGAGAGAGTAACTTTAGGTAACACAAGGGAGGAGCTAACCTGTCAATCATCTCACGATAATATAACGTTACTGTATAAGCGATTGCTTACCTCAGTCGTTGAGGAGTCTTCCACTCCAGTTTCATTTAAATTATCATCCGTCAATTAATTATTCCAGGCTGGACTTTAGAGCTCAAACTGACTCCGCCTGTTAATATAAGGATGGGCCAAAATGGTCGAGTAATCATCCAACAACTGCAGGTTTAAGGTCTGTTTTTCTGAAGTCTGTTGATAACTCTTGCCTTACCCACTCTCGAGTCCCGGGTGACTATCAAAATACTGCAGATGACAGATCAAAAAAGGTTGCCATATAAAAATAGCACGACAAGCTGTTAAGTGGATGTTGCGCACTCACAAACAGTTTTGAATGCGCGGTTCACGCGCTCAGGTATACTGTGATTAAAGCGCATTTCTGTGTGTTCGGAATGCGCATGCACGGTTCTGTGGCGATCTTTATCCACCTTTTTCCTACAATCATCCAACATTAAAAGGAAATTTAAGTGTAAAAGCATTAACAAGTTACTTTCATCATGGCTGTAGCAATACCTTAAAGGGATAGTTCACCCAAAAATTAAAATTCTGTCATTAATTACTCACCCTCATGTTGTTCCAAAAAACACATATAACCTTCATTCATCTAAGGACTACGGTGGCCGAGAGAGG
Organism: Garra rufa; assembly: GCF_049309525.1. Lineage (NCBI taxonomy): Eukaryota > Metazoa > Chordata > Actinopteri > Cypriniformes > Cyprinidae > Garra > Garra rufa. Next base: position 48,966,462 of record NC_133363.1, read on the forward strand.
CCACCGTAAAGGACCACAAATTGATATTTTTTATTAAATCTGAGAGCTTTCTAAACCTTCATAGACAGCATGGGTCCTACCAGCTTCAAGGCACAGAAATGTAGTAAGGACATTATTAAAATGACATCAGTGGTTCAACTGTAATTTTACGAAGCTACAAGAATACTTTTTGTTGCATAAAATGGCACCATAGGGTGACTTCTGGAAGAGGAATTGTTGAATAAAGTAGTTTTGTTTTGTTTTGTTTTTTGCCACAAAATAGAATTACAGTAAAATTACAGAACCACTGATGTCACATGGAATATTTTGCCGTTGATCTTGGTACCTTTCTGGGCCTTGAACATGATAGGAGTCTTGCTGTCTATGGAGGGTCAGAAAGCTCTCGGATTTCATGTTCCGAATGTAACCCCTCACACCCGGGTCCTACCGCACTTTTCCACTCCGAGCGGGTCTCCGGCACGGGAGGCGGACACACTAACAAGGAGGCTAAAGCTGTGTTTACCCGCACAGCTCCTACTAGCTGGCCTCTGTTACACAAAGATGAACGAATTTCTTATGGGTTTGTAACGACATGAGGGTAAGTCATTAATGGCAGAATTAAATTTTTGGGTGAACTATCCCTTTAATACAAATCGTTCATCAATATTGAGTGATAATATTTCAAAGTGGGATAATATGGGTTAGAAGTGAAAAAGGGGAGACAATTACATTTTAAAGTATTTGTATGAAAACACCTGAAAAGAGGCGAGAGGATTTGGGAAGACAAACGAGAGATTGTGCATTCCAGTGAATTGTCCATGGCTATATTGTAAATTAAAATCGCTGGAGGAGACCACAAATGCACAGTTTGTTATCTTCTGTCATATAGGCTAGATACAGCAGAATACAAAGCAAAAAGGTAAATAATCGAGAGGAAAAGAAAGAGCTCTTGCCATAGATATTCTTGTTATACCATGTCACATTAAATTACCAAGCGTTACGTAATTCTCTTGATGTCTGAAAATAGAACATGAAGGAAAATGTTCAGCTCATTCAATCTAATTGAAGGAAAAGGACTATGTGTGGCGCAACTTCATGATTTAAAATGTATTTTGAGTGGAACTTTCCCAAACCAGAAGTGCCTCCCATAATTTAAACCTGAGTAGAAAAAAGTGGATTGGATATTGCCTTATGGGGTGTTTTCAAGACACGTCATCAATCGGCCACATTGGCGGCAATGAACGTAAACATTGTCACACTGTTTTGGTCTGTACTAATCGGTCAGACCAGGAAAAACATTTGGAGTAGACTGCCAAAAGTTATAACAAATCAAGGAGAAAAGTGCGAAAGGCATTTGGCATTTGAACAAAAGGCATTTGTGGTTGGCCAAACTGAATCAGGATTTCCAGGGCAAGAATCTTGACAACGTTTGTGTTTGTTCTTATCATTTCCAGTCAGTGAGGTGAAATATGAGGTTAAAATCTTAATTTTTACCACCTATTATCTTTAGTCTGTCAAAATTTAACGCCCTTTCCTGCTTACTAAGTCCTTCTCTATATGATTTAGCAGCTTCCACACGTTTTGTCCGTGGTTTAGACAGCATAAATAAGCAGAACAATGTCTTCATTAGTACATTAACGGTGCAATTCATGCTGTTATTTACATCTGAGTATCTACAATATGGCTGCGCATCCAAGTAACTGACCAAACCATGACACTAACGCTCTATAAAGCTACTAAAGCTATAAAACTATGTTAACGCTATTTATTTGTTTAATATATGAAGAGCTGCCTTTAACATCAATATACACCTAAGCCAATTCTCATATAGGCTGCTGCTGCTATTTGCCTTTATGCGAAAAGTCTGAAATTGCTAAAATTGCTTGTCAAGATAAAAAAATTTAAATGTGGATGTCATTGTTGACTTCAAATAATACCAACACCTCTTGTCCTGCATTTTCATCCACCATTTATACTGTCCACTTTGTATGTTCAGCCCTGTCAAGGACCAAAAATTTAACACAAAAAGTAAATTCATAACCAAACTCAGCAAGGTTTTCAAAAACACTATGCGAGCGAAGTGTAGGGAGAGGACAGAAGGACAGATAAACTACAAGGGCAGAGGTTGAGAGGGTAATATATTGAAGCATCTGAAACTAAAGTGATTAGAGAGCAGCTAAAGAACAGAGTGAAAGGCAATGAGAGAGAGAGCAGTTTTCAGATTAAGATTCACTCAAATGCACCTCTGAGCTTCGCTCGCTGTCAGTCATGTAATTGTTGCCTCACAGGTTTAACAGCTCCTCACTTCTCACTCCTCAGTTGAGACAAGAGTCCGCAAGCCAAAAATAATTACACACAGCGCTTCAATGCTTTCCAGCTCACCTCATACAAACTCCACCTCCAGCATCACAACAAACACACCTCTATCTGGACAGTAATTACAGTGTGTGCGTCCTTTCGTGTGTGAGGCTGCCATGATGGCGCTTTTGCTTAATTTAATAGCAAAGCTCCGCTGGGTACTGGCTCCATTTGTCTCTCTCTTATCATCATGGACTCGCATTGGTGTGGGTAATGGACGGCCATTTGGACCGCTAGACAACGCTGATGGATGTCAATTAGCATTTAGTCTGTCATCTGCTTTTCATCAGCATTTTATATGGTGTGTCTTTTTTGGTGTTTATCTATGATTTTCTCTTTTTCGTCTTGGCTTTCAGGATACGATGTGAATTTAATTAACGCTTTGTTTCTTTGAGCTAAATCGTTATGATTATGTGCTGTCATGACACACGTTGCACATGAGACCATAATGGTGTTCAATTGAAGGTCATTAGCATTATGGACGAACGTGTCATTAAAAGATTCAAAGAATGATTGCAGATTCCTTGAACTTTCACAAAAATAGTTCTTTAATAATAATCAAAAGTTTCTAACACTTTCTAAATGGGGTTTCTTAACATTAAACTGTAAAACACAATACAATTCTCAACTAAATCTCTATCCTGCACATATTAGCATCCTAAAATTATTGTTTACCTTCTGTAATGTATGGTGTTGGCAAGCAAGGAAGAGAAATCTGGCCTCTTCAATTTGCATATTAATTGCTTCTCAGTAAAACAACATAATGAACCCTTCCTCATCCAGAGCACAAGCTCCATTCTTCACCACACCGGAAACCCTCAAACCACCAAACATAACAAAATTAGTCTAAATCCCAACATGACAGAACATTAAACACTAACAAGTCTCCCCTTTTCTTATATTGCCCAAAAACACATAAAATAACACTTAATTTCATCATTTATTTGCATGCAAAGCATGCTGGGAACAAAAAAAATCCCTTGCCAGTATCAGGTAATGGCAACAAAAAATATTTATGTAGTCCCAACACAAATTAATGTAGTAAACATCTGTTTTTGTAATTGTAAATGCCAAAAATAACTATTACAAATGAACATTGTTGCATCAACTCATTTTAATTATTTAACAAGCAGCAAATTCATTTCATGCATAAAAAACACATTTATATGCAGTAGTGTCCCATTTCGTCCTATAATGGGTTTTCTTCTTCTTCTTTTTTTCAATATCAAGAAGGGTTTAAATTGGGGTTAATATTTCGAGAAGTCCTTATGCACGGCGAAAAAAATCAAACACAGTCTCCCTCAGAAGATATTACAGTCAGAAGCAATATCATCTCTTTAAATAAATCCCCAAACAGAAAGATAGAAAGATGGAGGATGACAGAGAAATGGAGGGAGTGACAGAGAAAACGAAGGAGTGAATAAATGGGAAAATGCGTTAAAAATCGCCTCGAGGCAGCTGATACGGCTTTGGCTCTGACCATCTGCCGAGGTCACTCACAGCATCCCCTTTGGTTGGATCGGAGCTGCCAAGTTGCACCGGCCAATCACCTGTGGGCATCTGGGTGGAATGCTCTGGTTGAGCGCCCTGCGTGGTTAACATCAATTACAGATCCTCTTCACACATCGGCACAACTGAGTCACCTCTCTGCAAAGCGAATGAGGCGGAGTGCTTGTGTTCCTGGGATTGAGAAAAAGGATCACAACGCATGGATGAATTTATTAGCACATCGCTGGTGGAAAAAACATTTGGTGATTCGTCAGTCTCACCTCAGTCAGAGGAAGCGGATGAAACAACAGACAGGAAATATGGTCGCTCTGACTGTACAAGATCATAACAGCCAAAATGTCGGTTTAGAAAAAGGACGTGTATAACAGTAAAGAAAAAAAAACAGTTCAAATCAATTAAGGTGATCAATGAACGAGTCCTTTGTGTCCTCTTCACTGATAATCAATGAAACTCAATAACCATGTATGTCACTCTTGAAAGAACTTTATTGATTTGCAGTAATCCTTTTTTGTCATGCTTTTTGAGTTGTACATGTCTAATTTACCGTTTGTCTTTTCAGTAGCTCTCCCATATCTCCTTTTTGTTAGTTATGCTTTTATTTGACATTATCCTCTTCTTTATGTCTCTAATTATATTTTGTCACCTTTTCTTACTTGTCTTCCTCCTCATCATGGCCTATAAATTAGTGGTGGTGCAGTGAATTGAGACATTATGTTGATGTGAGCTGGACAGAACTGCCTTCATTTAAACCCTCAGGCTCATGTACTGGATACAGATAACTCTTACATGTTAAAGACTTTCTGTCAAACCAACGGAGACATTTTGACATTTTGGTGGTGTCTTGGTTTCTATTTTCTGTCACTGTAGCCCCACCCATAGTGAAATATCATTGGTCCAAAACCATATCTGTATATCCTCATTGCTCCAACACTATAAAATCAAATACACTCTTTAAAGCGTGACCTAATATACCCCATTTTACAAGATGTAATATAAATCTCAGGTGTCCCCAGAATGTGTCTGTGAAGTTTCAGCTCAAAATACACCACAGGTCATTTATTATATCATTTGAAAATGAAAGTGTCTATTTTGAGTGGAACCAGAAACATGCTGTTTTTGTGCATGTCTCTTTAAATGCAAATGACCTGCTGCTCCCCACCCCTTTTTCCAGAATAGGGCTGTGACTTTACTGCTGCTGCCTAATGCTGCGTTTACGCCATGTCATAATTACCATAATGATGACAACATGTTTTACTCATAGTTTTCCATGTTCTCAGACTCAGAGGTAGCGCCTAAATAGCGCCAAAATGAACCTGTCTGCGGTCAAGCGGTACAGCTGTCACTGGTCCAAGTCATAACTCTCAGAACATTCTGAGCTGTAATCATGAGTTCAGGAGCATGTGAGGGTTTTGGTGTTGATAGTTTTGCCATAGAAACACATAATTCAGCTCGAGTAGAATGTCACGTGTTGTGATCTTGTAAATACAACCTGGCATTAATACAGCCTTAGGTACTCTGCCATAAAACGTGTTTGGTTTTATCATGTCTAAACTTCTGATATAGGGTTTACTGAGTGCACACATCTAAAATACGTGCAATGAAAGCAGCTGTCACACAGCATGCAAGTATTAAACTAAGTTCTCTTTCATGTCTTATTGCGCTTAAACTGTAAAAAACACAAGTTTATGTTGAAAACACACATGAATTACAAAAACAGTCAGTTATGTCTGTGAAGGTAAACAGCTGGGAAAGCATGTTTACATTAGAAAACAGAATGGCTCTGCCGTGGGTGGAAACATGCAGATTAAGCTACTGGGTTGTCCTTTTTTAATGTTTTCTGAGTTGCACCAGGGACCAGTTTATAACACTTAAGGTGAGACACTGCAGCTGAATAGGGTAAAAAAAATTAACTAATAGTTATCACCTTAGTTACTCAGTTGATTACATTGATAATTGCAATTATTTTTTGTATTACAAGTTTTTAAAAATTCTAAAATATTTTAATGAGCAAATGAGGCATTATTTAATGAAATATACGCTAATTTGCATACATTTCTAGCACAAAAATCTAAACACTGGATGAAGTCAGTTTCAAAATTATTGTTTAATTTTGTTTACATATTAGAGTCAAATGTTTTTACAGAAGGGATTTTGGGTATCTCATTTTGTCTCTCCATAATTCAGAAAATTCATTTAGACTAGAAACACAGGGGGGAAAACATTAGGAAAACAAGACAGAACAGAACACAATCCTGACATTACCCCCCCCCCCTCCCCTGAAGGCGCATCTCGCGCCTAATAACATCCATAGGGGAGGGAGGGTGGGCGCTCTGGAGACCGCTAAACAGGAACACAGGAGACACAGGATACAAGGGTGGTCTCCAGGGCGGATCAGGGAACTTGGGAGGCCATGGCGGGGCATACAGTCCAGGAGGCCATGACGGAGCAGTCAGTTCAGAAGGCCATGGCGGAGCAGACAGTTCAAGGATATAGCAGCCCCCCCTCAAAATTTTCTTAGGGACACTTAGGGGACCACAGGCCAAAGGAAGGTGTTCTTGAGGCACAGGCTCTGGAGGGAGCACTTGAGGAGCGGGCTCTGGAGGGAGCTCTTGAGGAGCTGGCTCTGGACAGCGCTCGGGGTGAGCGGGCTCTGGACGGCACTCGGGGCAAGCGGGCTCTGGAGGGCTGGACGTCACCAGCGTAGACTCTGGAAGAGCAGGCTCTGGGCGAGCGGTCACTTGAGGGCGCTCTGGAGGAGCGGTCATTGGAGGGCGCGCTGGCGGCGCGGTCACTGGAGGGCGCTCTGGCGGCGAGGACACTGGAGGGCGCTCTGGCGGCGAGGACACTGGAGGGCGCTCTGGCTGCGCGGACTCTGGGAGGCTGGGCAGAACCAACGGAGCCTCTGGGAGGCTGGGCGGAACCAGTGGAGGCTCTGGAAGGCTGGGCGGAACCAGCGGAGACTCTGTGAGGCTGGGTGGAACCAGCGGAGACTCAGGTGCGGCGGCCATCTTGTCCGGGGGCTCAGGAACTGTGGCCATCTTGGCTGGGAATTCAGGCTTGATGGCCATCTTGGCCGGGAACTCAGGAACAGCGGCCATCTTGGCCGGGAACTCAGGAACGGCGGCCATCTTGGCCAGGGAATCGGGCTTGATGGCCATCTTGGCCAGGAACTCAGGAACGGCGGGCATTTTGCGTGCAGACTCTTTTGGATGTTTTCTTTCCACTTTATGAAAAACCTCAAAAAATCTCAAACTTGACAGGTGCATGAAAAAACTGAATTTTTGCCTGCAGTGTCTCCCCTTAAACACTGAAAAGTCAGATTTTCATTATATGTCCCCTTTAATGTGGACATAAAAATATGTGCTAAGAAAATCACATTCTGCCATTCTCAGCCATTTACACTGGCAACTCAGACTCAGAAAAGCATTTGAAATACCCTTACTCCCATTAGATTTGAATTAGCAATGAGTCCTCCCAAAGCTTTTAGCCTTTTGACTCGTTTCTGACATTCAAATGTACTCATTCCATAGGTTTTAACCCGAGATCATATCTAGCACAGCAGTAGTTATATATCAATGACCTTTAATAAAGCCACAAATCATCAGACTGTATTTGACATTTATGTCCTGTCTCTCTTAAATAGCTGGTAATTTTGTGTGACATATTTAATGTTTGATCATGGCTTAGCCTGTCAAACTTGACATTAAAGGAACACTCCACTTTTTTTGGAAATAGGCTCATTCTCCAACTCCCCCCGAGTTAATAAGGTGATTTTTACCGTTTTGAAATTCATTCAGCCGTTCTCCTGTTCTGGCGATATCACTTTTAGCATAGCTTAGCATAAATCATTGAATCCTATTAGACCAGTAGCATCGCGTTCAAAAATGACCAACGAGTTTCGATATTTGTCCTATTTAAAACTTGACTCTTCTGTAGTTATATCGCGTACTAAGACCAGCGGAAATGTAAAGCTGCGGTTTTCTAGGCCGATAAGATTAGGAACTACACTCCCATTCCGGCGTAATAGTCAAGGAAGTTTGCTGCTGTAATATGACCGAAGCAGGCGCAGTAATATCACACAGCACATGTGCAAATGTTTACTTCCGTCAACATATCCAACGTGCATGCACAGCACAGGCAGCGTTCCTCGCCATGGAGACATTTGTGAGAGACGATTTAGAAGATATTTACTTTGGTGCAGATCCTGAACCGTATCAATTTGAACCAGAATTCACTGAAGCTAAGGTTTTGGAACGCGAAAGACAAGAAAGTGTGTCTGAACTGCCTGGGACAGAAGGGAAGAGGAGAGCAGATTCGAGCTGGTGGGGCTTGCCAACCCATGCCAACTGAAAGTGAGTGCCTGTGTTGTCGCGAGTGGGACCAGGTATTGCCATCGATGGCAAGGGTGGATCTACCTGATGAGGAAGTGGCATGTCGCAACATCCGAGGACTTGGATGCAATGCTGCATCCTGCAGTAGTAGATTTTTTTTCCGGTTTGACAAAATAAACTAGAAAAAACGTCACACGCCGAGTGGACCTAATGGCCAGCTGTCGCAAGAGTAAGTTAATCCTGCAACCACTACAATATATAATATAAAGATTTTAAATGCATACTGTCAGTTTGCATTTTCAGGCTTATATTCATGATGTACACTTTTACTCAAAACTGACTTTAAAACACCACCGACTGTTCGCAATAACTTTCTTTTGCAATCACACATGGAATTTGGTCATAGCAAATACTAGGCCAACTGTTCCCCCAAAACTACTCTTCAGGGTTTGCATTTCACAGGTAACGTTAGTCAACAATAGCAATTAATCATGTTACACTTACAGCCATGGGCGGTGCTCCTCGTTGTCCTGTCTGTAACGTTAGTTTGAATATTGTTGGGATCGCCGTGTCCTTTAGACGCCGTGCTGTAGTACCGGTAAAACTATCCAAATAGTCATCGGGTTCAAAATCCTCGGAGCAAACACGCCATTTCTTGATCATTTCTAACGGTGTTTTGAGATCCATGTTCAGAGCAACCAGTCATTGATTCATTAGTCGGAATTGCTTTTTTTTCGTGGGAATTCTATGAAACATGGTAGTAGAGTACGTCTTCGACTTACTATCACAGCCCCTTACAATGCACATAACCATAGCTAATCACACACAGGTAAATCCAGCCACTAACAATTTACCAGCTGCAACTCTGACAGCTGCAACAACCGGAATTACACAAACTTAGCACCGGTCACATTGGAAGTTACCTAGCTGGGATCTAATTTCAGGCGCTGTGTGATATTACTGCGCCTCCTTCGGCCATGTTACGGCAGCAAACTTCCTTGACTATTACGCCGGAATGGGAGTGTAGTTCCTAATCTTATCGGCCTAGAAAACCGCAGCTTTACATTTCCGCTGGTCTTAGTACACGATATAACTACAGTAGAGTCAAGTTTTAAATACAACAAATATGGAAACTCCTTGGTCATTTTTGAACGCGATGCTACTGGTCTAATAGGATTCAATGATCTATGCTAAGCTATGCTAAAAGTGATATCGCCAGAACAGGAGAATGGCTGAATGGATTTCAAAACGGTAAAAATCAATTTATTAACTCGGGGGGAGTTGGAGAATGAGCCTATTTCCAAAAAAAGTGGAGTGTTCCTTTAAGAGCTTCCCAAGAAGTACAAAATGCTTTTACGTTTCACAACGTTGCATTTGGGTTGCAGTTAGGTTATATTACAATATAAAAACAAGAAACCATGATTTAATGTTTTTTTTCAACAAAATAAAACATTTTGGAAACACATCTATATCTGCCTTGAAAATATCTACCTTGTAGTTATACTTTAAATGTACTCCTAATGTCAATATACCATGAAAACAAAACCAGACAAACATTTTATTTGGATCTGAATATCTGAATAAGACATTTTTAAAGTAAAACCAAGCCACATTAAAGCATCTGTGGTACAACACCATCAAATTGTCTAGACTGTCAAACATTTCAAGAAAATTGTGATTATTCATATTATTTCAAATTCTAAATGGAAGACACATTTTGAAAGAGCCCAAAAGACTTGATAATAATAACTATTTAAAAAATTATAAAAAGAAAACACTGATTTCTCTTTCTCTCTTTTGTACCATTTTATGTTATTTGTAAGCACTGTGAAAGATGTTGGAGGCCAAAACATTTTGAAATTTGGACGTTGTAATGACAAGGCAAAAGGCTGCAAAGAAATGTGCAAACAACATCATAAAGTGTTTACAGTGCTGTGAAAATACGTCAGTTGAATTAAAAGTATAGTTCACCTAGAAATGAAAATTTTGTCAATAATTACACACCTTCAAGTCGTTTCAAACCCGTAAGACATTTTTTTGATGAAATCACACAACACAACTCCTACGTTAAAGGCCCAGAAAGGTAGTAAGGACATAGCTCATGTGACATCAATGGTTCAACCTTTATTTAATGAAGTTATGAGAATACAGTCTATGAGGGTTCAGAAAGCTCTTGGACTTCATCAAAATGGTCTTACAGGTTTGGAATGACATGAGGTAAGTGGTTAATGACTGAAATTTATGAACTTTCCCTTTAAGTGCATAGGATACAATGTCATCACAACCTTTTCAACACAAAAACAATGGTTCTACAACATAGTTGTTTTACCAGCCAACACATTTTTATTAGTCATTCTTTTCCACAGTTTTTATGTTGGGTTTTTGTTTGATATAAAAACTATCATAAGTATGTATGCATGATTCACTACTTGTCATCTCTGTAAGGTATTAATTACATTTAATTTAGCTCAAAGGGAATCGAATATGATTCAATAGGGAATTTGAACAGAATCGCTGTTTTACGGCTGTTCAGAGTCGACCCGCGATTCATTAAACAAGCCGTGTAACAGAAACTCTGCAATGGATATTACTATCCAGAATATAGTGAAAACACTATATATTAGCACAGTAGCAAAATCGGCAGTTGAAGACATTAACTTGTAAGCACAAAACACAAGATACTTATCTTTTCTAATAAAAATATGATTTTATTGGATAAACCTAACACATACAAACTAATCTAACATAAACACACGCATTCACACAGGTTGCAGAAAGAGAAAGTGAGGAAAGAATGAGTTTAAAGGAATGAAAATATGAAGTCAGTGAGAATCTGGAGGTTGTACTTGCGTTGCCTTTGTATCGAGGGGATTCCTTTCGTGCGTCGTTCCAAAAGGGGTTTCCCGGGGTTGCTGATTGGATGGGAGTTCGGTAGTCGTTGTACGTGAAGTCTTGGGCGTTGGCTTGAGGATGCGAGTTGTGCGCTGTTAAAGTTCAGGTCAGCGAAGACGTTTAGGTCGGTCGCGGCTTGCACAAAACTTAACTAGAACACGAAACTCTCAACGGAAAGAAATAAAAGAATTAAAGTAAAAGACAGGAGTGTAATGATCTCCTCATGTTTCCTTTAGAGGAGCACTTGGCATGCTGGCATGCAGGCCAGGGAGCGTTCTTCTTCATATTATGAGAAGGCCACTTTCTACGACCTTTATATCCTGCAATCATTGCGAAATTAGATTCCTCCAATCAAAAAAACAAGAATCTAAATCAATTCCAAAAATTTCACAATCAAACAGCCCTAATGTCATGTCGGTTAATTTATAGTCCTCAATGATCAAACAAAGAATATAATGAATTGCACTCAGTGACAGCTGAACCACTAGTATGTGGTTTTGCTTTCTCTACATATTCTCTGAAACAATATTTTCATACTGTGCCATCTTTCTGCACTGGCCCTTCCAGCAAATTCTAATATACTTTTAATTAAAGCCTGGACTCTAGTTACTGAACAGCCTTGTACCTCTGGGAAAGACAAACTGTTAAAGCTGCTGGGGAGAGGTGGACAAAAAGAGACAGACTGATCAGTGTACTACTCTGAAATACATCTAATTGACCGTGCCAGTTAGAGAGTGTGTGGGGTTTGAGCCGGAGGGATCACCATTTGTCCTTTCTGTCATTGAGGCCTCAGCTGTTAGCAGTTGCTCAACAACAGCACTGCCATGTTTAAGATGCTCAAAAGAGGACCAGTCCAGATGAGACGATCACAGATAGACAGACTGATGGACGAATGCTGACAAGGAACAGTGATGAAGGGGGGGAATTCACTGAGCATTATCTGTGACTACTGATGGCACTGTTTGTTTGCACACACTGTTTTAAGCACTAAATTCACTAAAAGAATTATGCAAATTAAGGGTGCAAACATGCCAGCAAATTTGGAGATGCCTGTGCAAGCTAATCGCAATTTACACTGGGTCAGTTTGCAACAAGTTAAATTGCACACATGGATCCAAGACCACATGAACATGCAAATATGTGGATTAATGAAGGAAAAATAAAAATGATTCTTACAAGACAGCAAAGTGATTAATCTAAAGGAGGAAATCACATAAGAAGCGCTATAATAAAAAACTGCCCAAAGGAGTACAGCCTAGAATAGGTGTAAAAGAAATAACTGTTACAGGTCTCAGTTAACATGTTAAATGATAAAGTTAATGACAGTACAGTTAGAAAAATATGGAACAAGTATGGCATGTTTGGAAGAAAGCCTCTTCTATCTAAAAAAAAAAAAAAAAAAACATGGCAGCACGGTTTAGGTTTGCAAAGTTGCATCTGAACAAACCATAAGACTTCTGGAACAATGCCCTTTGAACAGATGAGACTGAAGTGGAGATGTTTGGCCATAATGCACAGTGCCAAGTTTGTTGAAAACTTAAAGAGCATATCAGCACAGACACCTCAGATCAAAAGTCACACATGCTGGTGGAGGGCTGTTGATTTTGGCTTGTTTGTAGCCACAGGACCCGGGCACCTCGCAGTCATTGAATCGACCATGAACTCCTCTGTATACCAAAGTATTCTAGAGTCAAATGTGAGGGCATCTGTCCGATAGTGAAAGTTGGGCTAAAATTGGCTCATGCAACAGGACAATGATCCCAAGCACACCAGCAAATGTACAACAAAACGGCTAAAAAGAAAAGAATCAATAGCCCAGTCAAAGTCCAGTCCTCATTCTAACTGAAATGCTGTGGCAAGAGCTGTGCATAAACAAATGCCCACAAATCTCAATAAACTGGAGCAATGTTGCAAAGAAGAGTGGGACAAAATTCCTCCAGAACAATGTGAGAGACGGATAAAGTTATACAGAAAATGATTACTTCAAGTTATTGCTGTAAAAGTGGATCTACACGCAATTGTATAGGGTGTCCTTAGTTTGTCACACATGGCTTTTCCATCTTGGCTTTAATTTTGATAAATAAATAGATGGTGCAATGTCATGTGATGTTGTTTATCTGAGGTTTTATTTTCTAAATTGTGAAACCAGCCAAGGAGCAGATTTTTTTTTCCATTATGTCTTGATGCAGAAAACCATGGAACTCAATAGGGTGCCCTAACTTTTTCACATGAATATACACACACACACATTGTCACAGGTGAAGAATCACACGACAAGGTAAGCTGAGTGAACAACCCCGGAGGGTGGATTTTATTGAATGAAAATACTTGTAAAAGTGAAAGTGAAAGGGCGGCATGAGGCTGGTGTGGCTTCTGTGCAGCGTGCTCTTCGTGCTTGTTGAAAGTGGATGGCCAAGGAGTGGGGGCTGCGCTGCTTTCTGTCAGGAAGAGTTAGTAGCCGAACACATCCAGCTTGAGACGCAAGTCCTCTGACTGAGTGGTTTTCTGGGCAGCCGACAGATGGGGGTTGATGTCGACAACCACAGGATCGTTGAGACTGAGGGCAGCTATCTGGTCCCTGGTCCCATTCCACTTCTTTAGCAGGTTGATGTGGTACAATTGTTCGTTTCGTCTCCTTCCGGGCTGGCGGAGATGGTACGTTACCGGCCCGACCTTTTCTACCACGGTGTAGGGGCCCTGCCATGAGGCGAGAAATTTACAGGCCGACGTGGGGACCAGAGCCATGACGCGGTCTCCCGGCTGGAATTCCCATGGCTGGGCTGCCCTGTTGTAGTGGCGTTGTTGGGCCTGTTGAGCTTTGCTGAGGTGTTCCCGGACTAATGGCATGATCCGGTCTATTCGCTCCCTCATCTGCTTCACGTGCTCCACAACCGTGCGGTGGGGGGCAGGCTGCTGCTCCCAAGCTCCTCTGGCGACGTCCAGGAGGCCCAGAGGTTGACGGCCAAAGAGAAGCTCGAAGGGGGTGAAGCCAGTCAAGGCTTGTGGAACTTCCCTGATGCCGAATAACACGTAGGGGATCATGAGATCCCGGTCCCGCTTGTCCTCCGCCGCTACCCTCCGAAGCATTTTCTTCAGGGTCTGGTTGAAGCGTTCTACGAGCCCGTCAGTTTGCGGATGGTAGACTGTGGTCTACAGCTGCTTCACCCGCAGCAGCCTGCAGAGATCAGCCATTAGCCGGGACATGAACGGTGTTCCCTGGTCGGTCAAGATCTCAGTTGGTATTCCGAAGCGGCTAGCCAACAGAAACAGTTCCTGGGCGATGGCTTTCGCTGTGGCTTTCCTCAGGGGGACTGCTTCTGGGTAGCGGGTGGCGTAGTCCACGATGACCAGGATGTGCTCATGTCCTCGGGCAGACTTGGGCAACGGCCCCACCAGATCCAATCCGATGCGCTCGAAGGGCACCTCAATAATGGGTAAGGGAATGAGGGGGCTGAGGGGAGGAGTCCTGGGCGCCGTGATCTGGCAGGTCGGACAGGCTTGGCAGAAGGCCTTGACGTCAGCGTCCAGACCAGGCCAGTGGAATCGGTCGCGGATTCGCTGGATGGTATTAGTCACCCCTAAATGACCTGCCATGGGATGGGAGTGGGCAAGCTCCAGGATGGTCTCTGTCTTACTCCGGGGAACAACTAGAAGCTCCTTCTTCTCCCCCCTTCGCTGGGCGACACAGTACAGCAGACCCTTTCGGACAACAAATTGCGGGAGAGGATGGGGCCGTGGGAGGACGTCCTCATTATCGATGACCCGGACCTGGGTCCAACAGTGTTTAAGATGGTCGTCCTCCCGCTGTTCCTTGGCAAATGAGCCCCCTTCCGGAGGCCTGCTGGAACACATAAAAAAAAATTGGTTAGAATTTTGGGAAGGGGACTCACCATCTCTCCCGCTGTCCAAGGCTAGCAGGGCCGGCCGGCGGCGAGGTCCTTGGGGCCGCCTGCGGTGTCGACGGCTCCC
This sequence comes from Garra rufa, assembly GCF_049309525.1. Taxonomy (NCBI): domain Eukaryota; kingdom Metazoa; phylum Chordata; class Actinopteri; order Cypriniformes; family Cyprinidae; genus Garra; species Garra rufa. The sequence continues at coordinate 48,981,500 of NC_133363.1, forward strand.
TCGCGGACTGGCGGACTGGGTGGCGGCTGCAAGCAGGCGGTCAAAGCCAGGCCAATCCCTGCCCAGCAGTACGGCCACTGGGAGGTCTTTCACTAATCCAGCCTCGACGGGCCAGGCACCATGGGCGGCGAAGATGGTTACTCGGCGTGCTGGGACTTGTCGCGTGTCTCCGTGAACACATGTGATGGGCAGCAGGCTTTTCTGTCCGGGATGGGGCGGACACAGCCGAGACTGGATGAGCGTGACCGCACTGGCGGAATCGAGGATTGCTCTCATTGGCTTCCCATTGAGAATGATATCTGCTCCGGGGGGCGCCGGTGGAGGGCTCTGATGTACGATGCAGCCCGCCAGCCAGGTCCGCGGAGGTGTTGTGTGCTTTGCGGTGGGCATCGGCTCGTCCTGGGGCGAGGGAACCGCCGGCCTGCTGACTGTGTGCGGGGTGCCCTTGGCAAACGCTGCTCCGGGACCACCCTCCGGGGAAACGGCGGCGCTCTATCCCCAGCTTCCTGGTGTTGGACGGCGTCCGCCAGCTCGATCGTCTCCACAAGCTCCAGGATGGTGGTGGGGTTCCTCATTCCCACCGCCTGCCGATGGGACCGCGGGGGGGGGGGCGCGGAGGAGACGATCGATGACCACCCATTCCACTAGCTGAGCGGCGGTGGGCTCTCCTTCGAGCAGCCAGTGTTGTGCAAGGCGCGCGAGTTCGGCCGCCTGGGCGCGGGCCGGCACCCGAGCTTTATACTCCCAGTCATGAAACTGTTGAGCGGCACAAATGGAGGACAAACCCAGCCGAGCTAGAATTTCCCGCTTCACTTCTGTATAATTCTCTGTGGCGGCCGGTGGCAGGGAAAAATAGGCGCGTTGCGCTTCGGCAGTCAGGAGGGGTGCCAGTGCCCATTCTTCGACGGCCCATCCTTCGCGGGTGGCGGTGATTTCGAATACTCGAAGGTGGCCAGATGTTCCACTATTTGTTGCTGACGGACACTCACCTCGGTGAGGCGCTGAAGCAGATCGTGCATCTCCATAGGGGAAGAGCGCCCGCCGATTTTCACTGCAATAGGTGAAGAAAAAAAATGGTTTTAGTGGGGTGTTGTGCAAAACGCTTGCCGGTGATTTTTCATGCAGTTGCCCGCATTCTCCACCAGGTGTCACGGGTGAAGAATCACACGACAAGGTAAGCTGAGTGAACAACCCCAGAGGGTGGATTTTATTGAATGAAAATACTTGTAAAAGTGAAAGGGCGGCGTGAGGCTGGTGCGGCTTCTGTGCAGAGTGTTCTTCGTGCTTGTTGAAAGTGGGTGGCCAAGGAGTGCTCCAGTGGGGGCTGCCGGTCACTCGCTGCTTTCTGTCAGGAAGAGAACAAGAGTTAGTAGCCGAACACATCCAGCTTGAGACGCAAGTCTCTCTGACTGAGTGAGGCGGTGGCTTATAAAGCCAGGCTGCTGATTAGGAAGCAGCAGTGACCGATCAGTGGTGATGAGGACGTGCAGGTGTAGATCATTTGTTGCCAGGGCAACGCTGATGAGTCCAGAGACACTCGTCACAATATATATATATATATATATATATATATATATATATATATATATTATACACACACACACACACACACACACACTAAACACATTTACAAAAAATTAAATATATTATATTTATTAATTTATTCATTTTTTGTTTTTTTCGAAAGAGACAATTACGTTTTTTAGCTAACAAAGCCCTAAATTAATTTAATTAAAAAAAAGTAAAGACACTTAGCATGATGTTCTTTTGAACTTTCTGTTCACCAAAGAATCCTAAAACTGTGATAATAAGAAATGTTACTTGAGAATCAAATCAGCATAATAGATTAATTTCTGAAGGATCATGTGACACTGAAGACTGGAGTAATGACTGCTGAAAATTATAAACAAATCAAACAATAAATATTACAAAATAAAGTTATTGTATTTTAAATTGTAAAATATATTTGAACTTCAAAAATCATTTTAAAATCATCCATCACTGCAGAAGTACTGACCCAGTGTTTGCAAAGTGAACATGCACAGAAGATCAAACACCCTTTACAAAAAAGATAAAACAGCGATGTAGAAGCCGCATTTAAACTGCATTTTGGAAGTTCAAACTCGGGGCACCATAGAAGTCCAGAGGAAAAAAAAAAATCCTAAAAAAACATTTTTTTTTTACGACTGAAGAAAGAAAGACATGAACATCTTGGATGATAAGGATTACATTATCTGTAAATTTTTGTTCTGCAAGTGAACGTCTACTTTAAAAAGTTTTTACACTGATCTTAACCTGAGGTTAGTACAGTTTCTTCAGTACAAACTTCAGACTAAGGAAAATCAATGTTTTACTCTTACAGTGTTGAAAGAAAATCAACTGCTTTTAACCCTGGGTTATGAAACTGTGATCCAGAACAGGGTTAAAACAGTTTCTGACACAGTCACCTATCACAAGCCCCACTCAACAGATCCCAATGGAAACCCCCTAAACTGCAGCATAACAGGAACTCCTTAAAATACCAGTAGCCCTACCAGTATTCATCTTTCCTTATCTTGCTCAAAAATTACACTTTATTCAGACATTTTCTTGCTTTATTCAGTCCCACACAAAGCATGTGGTGAACTAGAAATTTTAGTTAATTCCAAAATTAAATTATTCATGTAGTCCCAGCACAAATGGATTTAATAAACTCTTTTGTATTCTAAAAGATTTTTATTCTTTTATTTTGTTTTACAGATTTAAGTAGATTGAACATGAGTTGTGGTAAGAATTGTTTTTGTTAGCTTGTTAAAATTAAGTAAATTAAACAAGCAGAAACATGGCCTAGGGTCTCTGACCACACAGTTTGGCTGGTTAAACTGGATTATGGATAGTATGCAGGATTTTACGCTGAAGTGGTGCCGCAGTTAGTGAATTTGCACCTTGAGTGGATCTTGACATTGACAGCTAAACGTGTACCGCAGGCCACTTTTCCTCCCAAAGCCATCATCCCCTCATGTCCACCCCTGTGTCAAGACTCGTCGCTGCAGTGCTGGGTTACAGCTTGCGCCAAACGTCCCATAAATGATGTATTCATCAATTAGTCAGTGCCCTTTAGCAGAGCTGTCAAACTGAGAAATCAATTAAGGAAGGTAAGAACGTTACGCAAACATTCACGTCGTCAGGTTGAAGGTCTGTGAAGAGTCATGAGATGAATAATGCACACACAAAGAGCACTACAGACAAAGAATGCTAATAATACACTTGGGAACAAAACTTCACTAACGAACACGACACCTATGTCGCACAAAGGACACTTTTATGGAAATTGAGCCGAAAACTCTCCTCCCAAATGACTAAATTGCAACATTTGGCATTTTCTGGCAAGACCTCTGCTTGTCTGTGTCACCAGCTGACTAAGAAATGAAACTCCCTGCAGAACGGTTGCCTGAATATACAATGCACATGACGTAGTCACCCTTAAAAAATATTATTTGTCCAAAAACAGCGGGAACATGAGACAGAAAAGCTGCCGAAGAAAATCATTGCACGTTGGCTAAACTCTTCTAATCCATCAGGGATGAAATAAGTAGGTTAGGTGTTCTACCAAGACCTCGTTTAAATCCACATCCGCCACTTAATGGTGTGCTTAATTACCAGCCTTTGTTGGAGCGCGTGCATTTCTTCATCTTCTCACGGCTGTTATTCAAATGAAGACTCATTACGATGCCATTTAGGGATTCGTGGGCCGGCGCTATACGTGCTTCGATTTTGATAACCCACCCACATCCTGGACATAAAGATGCTCATTTCACAATACAGTCGAACTGCGCAAATCAACACGCTCGGCACCTGTCATATTTTATCACGTCTTAATTGAAAAGCCGGAGGGAGAGTGGAAACAAATTGCCATTCAAAGAAGCTTCGACCATTAGAGACGTTCTCGTTATGACACCAGGAAAATAAATAAGCCACGCAATGGCGCTTGAGATGGTAGTTCATGTGCTGGTGCAGAATCTGTTCCTTGTCAGTGGGGAAAAATTGCAAAAACTGATAATTGCATGATGAAATAGTTTTTTGGAGGAAATAAACGATCTCGGTTTCTTTTCAAACTGAAAAAGTGAAGATGTTGCAAAAGGGCACATTATAGTTTATTTTAAAAACCAACTGCTCAGTATTTTAAAATCACTTTTTTAACACTCTACACACTGTAAATACAACAGCAGTCTATGTGGGCTAAACTGTAGATTGTTTATTATTTCTTTGGAACAAAATGCATTCAATGACTACTTTTTTCCAGTTACATGAACTCTTTTCCCACTCAGAAACTGTCACGTATGTGGTCAATCCTGTCTTCATGAACTCTTGCACAACACATTCTGGACTGCATTCCCCACAAGCCACTGCCCCAATCACTGCACACACCTGCTCCTCGTTTTCCACTGCACTGATTGCTGCACACACCTGTTTCACATTTACCCACATGCATTTAAGCCACAGACACACACACTTCCGGGCTAAGTCTTATTGTTCCATCTGGTCTTTATTTCCGAGCGTTTCTTTCCGTGTTTGTTTTCCCTGTGTTTGATTCCTGGACTCCTCCCCGTATTTTGATTCTCGCTGCCAGCCCCGACCTTCTGCCTGTGTTTGACTACTCTTTGGATTATCCTCGTTGTTGTTGTTTGCCGGTGATTGACCCTGTCTGTTTACCACGCCTTCTAATTAAAGCCTGCATTTGGATCCGAACGTCTGTCTCCCGACTCCCAAGTGTTACAGAAACAAGCACCAACAAAACTATATGCACCTACAGGGCTATTGGCATGCATTAAAAACATTATACAAAATTGAATAAGACAGCAATTTGCTACATTCATCCAGTAATACCATATTTAAATATATTCCAAATAAAAATAAATCAAAACAATTAGATGAAGCTGAACAGTTGAAGTCAAAAGTTTACATACCTTGCAGAATATTTTTTTATTAAGTACTGACCTGAATAAGATATTTCATATAAAAGATGTTTACACATACTGTAGTCCAGAAGAGAAAATAATGACCCTGTTCATAAATTTGCATACGCTTGATTGGTAATACTGTGTTGTTACCTTAATATTTAGGCAAAATAATAAGACAAATGTTCACATCTTTATTCTGTTCAAAGGTTTATACCCCTGGCTCTTAACACACTGTGTTTGAACCTTTCTGTAATAGTTGCAGATATGAGTCCCTTAGATGTCCTCAGTGTGAAAAGATGGATCTTAAAATCACAGCCATTGTTGGAAAGGGTTCAAACACACAAAAATACTGAAAAACCAAAGAATTTGTGGGACCTGAAGGAATTTCCTGAAGAACAGCGGGCAGTTTAACTGTTTAGGACAAACAAGGGACTCATGTACAACTATCACTAAATAAAACAATCAACAACTGTGGATCATTCAGGTAACAACACAGTTTTAAGAATTTCTTTTGTATAGGGTAATTTTTATAAATTCAACTATTATTTTCTCTTGTGGATTATATGTAAATATCTTTTATGTGAAATATCTTAGTCAGATCAGTACTAAATAAAAATAATATGCATTTTGTATGATCCCTCTTATTTTGGTAAAATAATTAACATTTTGCAGATTATGCAAGGTGTATGGAAATTTTTGACTGCAAGTGTAGCTACACAATAGTCTTTGAATTTCATTACCATCTATTAGAAAAGGTGATAACTTCCAGTATTTTACAATCGCTGGGACCCATTTCTCAATACTTAGGTCACTTTTTCAAAACTCTTCACTCTAACTAACTTTCAACTTGGAACAGCAGTTGATTTTACATTAAAAATCCACTAAAACTACCAAAAGTCTTCATACAGTACATATGCTAGTGTAATTCTTCCATAACACTAGCAAAGGGAAACCTGTCAAACACACTTCAGGGCTCTACGCTTACTTTTCTTGTTAGGAGCACTTGTGAAAAGCAAGTGACTGTCTTTATGAATGGAAAAATTGAATCATTTTACTAGATTGGTTTAAAAACGCACGTTCATTCATAAAGAAACACCGCTGTGTTTGAGTGGAGATGTAGCGGCTCAGTTGTGACTTGTTTCAGACTACTTTTGGCGACGAATCAGGCAATAGTGTTATAGTCAGACAATGAAAGTCACTTAATAATAACTTATCGTTTATTTAACTGCTGTATTAAATCAATATCTCATTTACGAACTCTTAAAAAGCCCTTAAAAAAATATTAAAAGCTGTCACTCATCTTAGTTTGTGATCTCAAGCTCTATTATAATCAACGAATAATAATATAATCACTCTCTCTACACTTTGCTTATGAAAGGATTCTTGAGATATGTCTGTGATGTATTACTCAACGTTGCAAAAACACGTAGAAACCTTTGAAGCTCCCCTAAGCGCAAACACAAATATTGCTCATCGGGTCAGACACACATGGTGCTCCTAAATATATTTTCATAGTCACACGTAGTAGTTTTTAGTCACAAATGCGAGTGAAATGGTTGCACTGTAGAGCCTTGCAGTTTGTCACTCATAAAACAATGACCTGAAAAACAAACAAAAAATTTTAAACAATTTCTTTTTTTGTAAAATACTTGCAGTTAACAGCTTAATAGTATGTAAAAACTAAAAAATAGTATGTAAAAGTGCAAATTGGCCTGTATGTACATATAGTTTTGGTGGCGATTGTGTCTAGGTGAGATAAGCATTCATGTAATTTGAAAGACATTGTCAGTGGATACATTATGCACCTAAGCAGTGGTAAATGATCCAGTTTGGCCAACAGCTGTTGTGCTCACTGTCTGATGAGTTTTGAAAAACTAACGATAGTAAAAAATAATTTTGTAATGCAATGTAAACATGGACATGTAACATATACTGCAGTGAATTCTTAAAGGGGTAGCTCTGTATGGCCTTCATTAATCTTCAGAACACAAATTAAAATATTTTTTAAGAAATCCAAGAGCTTTCTGAACCTGCATAGACAGCAACGCAACTGACACGCTTAAGGCCCAGAAAGTTAGTAAGGACATCATTAAAATAGTCCATGTGACATCAGTGGTTCAACCGTAATGTTATGAAGCTACAACAGAGGTTCTCAACTCTGGCCCTCGAGGTCCACTTTCCTGCAGAGTTTACCTTGATCAAACTCACCTGCCTGTAACTTTCTAGTAATGATGAAGAGCTTGATTAGCTTGTTCAGGTGTGTTTGATTAGGGTTGGAGCTAAACTCTGCAGGAAAATGGACCTCGAGGGCCAGAGTTGAGAACTCCTGAGCTACAAGAACACTTTTTGTGTGCAAAGAAAAAAAAAATTACAACTTTATTCAACAATTTCTTCTCTTCCGTGTCATTCTTCGACATGCATTCAGGTATGCATGTGATGCAGAAGCCAGCATTCTGGCATAGAAACAGAAAACATAATGTAACGTTACCTGTGGTTGATGTTTTTTAGGTCATTGTTTTATGAGTGACCAAGTGTGCTTGTTGGATGACAACCTTTGCTAGTGTTTTGACAGTTTTATTGCATTTTGAATGTGAAATTAACTGCTGTGCCAAGCTGAAAGAGAACTGTGAAAAGTTTTTAAAAAGTGACGTAAGTGTTGAGAAATGGGTTCTAGCGACTGTAAAAAAAAAAAAAAAAAAACTGAAATGCATTAGTCAGCATACAAATTTGTCCTGCCTTGGTATGCAGACACACACACACACACAAAAGAGGGAGGCGATACTTTACAACTATGACAACTTTCACCTCAATCAAAGTGGCAGGAGAAGCCCTCAGAGACAATCAAACGCAATCAAGTCAGTGGCAGTGAAAAACCACTGGGATTCTATGACGCAAATTCCTCCTCATCCCCAACATAAGCCACACTTATGACTGATATTTCTAACAAGAGATTTCATTCGTGGATTCCATCCCGTTCTATCAGGTGAACTGGACGGGTGTAGAGATAGTGAGGGACATCTAATCAGGAACATTAACGCTGCAGAACGGCCTCCGCTGACAAGCAGATGACGAGAGTGGAAATCTCATTTTCCACGTTAGGGCTATCAAATTTAGCGAGCAGCACGCGGAGGCAGAGGTCCGATAGAACATCATCACCTATAAAAACAAACCCAGTGTTTTTGGATTGCCTCCAAATTGAGTTCAGATGGGCAGGAGCGGAATCCATCACGGTGCTCACTGGACACTCTGCTCCGAAATGCCATTAGAGGAGCTTAACTCACTCTGCCAGTCATCTGATATCAAACAGGGGAATGGAAGGGGGCATCAGATGTGGAATACATGGTGGCAACAAAACCTCTCCGACATCTCTTGGGAATATAAAGAGTAACTGAGCCACAGCACTAATGCTGATGTTTACACTCAGGACTTGTTACACATGTTGGACAGAGAGGCAGCCCAACAGGATATGAGTGGGCACTTAAGAGCAGAGCTTGCATTTGATTTGCGCTATTGAATAGCTGCAAATTGGTTTGGCATGGCTTGCTACAGGACCAACATATAAATGAGGAAGATCTGTCTTCATGCAGAATTCGGTTTCTGATTCTAATCAAACACAGCTGAACCAGCAAAACCATCAATAATACTTGGAGAGAGGCGATCATTAGCATTACCATTCATCTCAGTTGCAGTTGCTTTGACATAAATTGACAATTCTTTTCTGAGATAGTCACCTGAGACGTAAATGTCACGCGACGATCGCTCTGGAACCAGAGGAAAATGACGCATATCAATGCTGATTGGCTGACGGCTCCACTAGAACGCACAAAGCTGCAAATCTTTCACTAATGACTATGCTGTGCTGTGAAAGGAAGCAGATGAGAAAATATGTGCAAAAGTGCATTTCATGCTTTTTAATTTAATTTTTTTAATTTAAAATGATGTACTTGTATATTTAATCATTTATACACTCGCATTTTTAGGTGTACATGATTGTGAGCATATTTGTTTAAATAGTTATTAATTTTGTTACATGTAAAACCTTTTAGTAACAGAAAAATGACTGGGTGGTGTTCCGAGGGCATACTCTCTCTCCCATTGCTGTCTTTCATCCATGGAGTTTGATCACATCAGCACATCAGTCTGTTTAATGATGCAAACCAGTGGGCAGACCGTTGCGCCCATCCATTCATCTCAATCATCATATTCATCTCAAGGTGATCTCATACCATCATCCTCTCATTTTTTGATAACCATGATTTTGCCAAGAAAGAAGTGTTCCTGGGTCAACATCCTGGAACATCCCAACCTAATCCCTAGCCATCAGCTAGAAATATTAAAAAAATATTATAAATTGGTAAAAATATTATTTTGTTATCTCCAAACCCGACCCTAAACCTAACTCTAAAATCTGATAAATATTTATGAGGGGAGTTTCCTCCAAGGAGGCAAGGGAGGCAGTGTCTCCTCAAAATATTGAATGAAAAAAAATTAAACGCCAATATTACAAAACATAACCTTAAAAAGTGTATAAATCACTCATTTCCTAAAGAAAAATTGTCCAACAGCAACACCAGCAGGTAAAGTTACAGCGGGAGTCTGCGTTTCTACCCTCAGCCCACTGAGTTTTAACAGACCTACTAAAGTGTGCAGTGGGTTTGGTTAATACACAACCAGTCTTGCTAGAATTAATGGGAGAAAGTCACGTGAGAAGAGGCATTGCGATATGATTGGATATGACTGATTATGTTCGGCTGTGATTGGTTCATGTGCTAAATCCCGCCTCTTGTGTTCATGTGCATTCACTAATCAGTCTGAATGAACAATATAATGGCATTAATGGGAAGACTCACTTGAATGTAAGTAAACAACTCACACACTGAGATTTTATGTAAAAATAAGACTTAAAATGGCATGAAAACATGATCTGTGGGAGTTTTTAGCAAACACAAGTTCACAAGTAAAATATATTGTTTAAATTGTTGAGTTATTATTTTGGAATAAATGTAAAATGCTTAAAAAACACTAACTTCATGAGATTAGTACTTGGCTTTATAAAATTCTATACAATAGAATTGTTTTTCTTGACTATTTGTTTTTCTAATAGTGTAAATAATGTTTATTTAACCAAGAAAATGCGACTGAATTTACATTTTATTAAAAAAAATACTTCAAAACTTTGAAAAACGTAGCCTCCTCATTTCAGAACACAAATGCACACCTCTAATATACTTTATACACATATACACATATATATATATATATATATATACACACACACATATATACATACACACACACACACACACACACACACACATATATATATATATATATATATATATATATATATATATATATATATATATATAGAAAATATATAACAGAAAATATATGTATAACAGTTCTTTCTGGTCCTAATCTAACAGGCAGTCTTTGGTCTCATTAATCTATTATTTGTTCCAGAGCAAATCATTTTGGTAAATTGTCATTATGTATATAAATGTAAATGTAATGCTGTATATCAGAGCACTGCCGTTTTGCTTTTGACTGAAGCTTTTGATACAGTAATAAAATAAGATTTCAAAGAAGCAACTCAACGTTCATTTGCTACTTGTTCGAGATGTTTTAAAATTAGTAAAGGAGGCTTGGGCTCAGCTGTTAAACTGTTAAACGTATATTTGAGTCCATGGCGGAAGTAAGTAGTTCTGCACAAAAGAGGGGTTTTAAAAGACACTCCGTAATTGTTGTTTTTTATGTATTTACTCAGTCGTGCCGTCGAACTGTTGTATCAATGCAATATCACACTTGTAGATGTGAGATATGGCTGTATATCGACACGCTGTGATTACCTGCGTCTACGACATTGCTCATATATTATATATATATATATATATATATATATATATATATATATATATATATATATATATATATATACACACTAAATTAAACATTAAACTGCACAAAAATGTGATATATATATACACAAATTGTGCAGTTTAAATGGTGCATACAATGCAGTAAGCATAGCATGCGATTTAGTATAGTATTTTCATCCGTTACGTATTGCAGCAGCACAGCTTGTTCAGTTTGCCTGTGACAATCTCTGCTTTATCAGAAACTGCAGAATTCTCAAAAAAAAAAAATACCACTGAAGTTTAAGTTCAAAGTTTTTTTCAAATTCACAACAGCACAGCATACTGCAGTACTTGCTGACAACTAAATGTGCCATTTCTACCATCACTGCCAGCATGGGAAAAGAACTAGTTACTGCACTTGTCAAAGTCTGCATGGCTCATTGCACTGAATCTCTGAAATATATTAGGCTGTTTGTATCAACTAAACAAGACACATTTTCTTCATTTTGTCTTTGCAGCGTACAAAAGGTGTGGTTGGTTGTTCTACACGTCTAAATGAGAGACACCTTTTGACAGAATAGAGCTGTTCAGTCATGTCATCAATTTGCAGGCCGACCCAGAAGGCTAATTCGCCGTGCATTCCCTCTGGAATTTCTAATAGGTTTTCAAAACAGCGGAAAGAGACTTTCGCATTTTGTTCAACAACAAACAGTGATACCTCAAACATGAATTTTGCAGTCACATTACTTGCTTTGCATTATGTGCAGGACATCCTTGTGGTAGCTACCACACATAAAAGTACTTCTATAATAGTTTTTAAAGCATACAGCAGTTTCAAATTTCACATTGTGGCATGAGTGTGTCATTTATGTTATGTTTTAAAAGAAAATGTTAGGTGTCTTCCAGTAAGTTAACCACAGGCCTTCCTTTAATCATAAATGGAAAATCATTATTCTAAAACAATTTGAATACCCTGAGGAAACCCGTGGCTTCTTCTGAGTTTTAGAAGTACAAACTGAATAGCTTGCAATTAGGCCATTCAGCATTAATTGAAAATCTGAAAATAAGTCATTTTATCCGTAATTGTATTTATCCTTCATTCAAATTCCACCTTGTCCTACATACAGTTGAGTTCAAAAGTTTAAATTACACCTTGCAGAATCTGCAAAATGTTAATTATTTTACCAAAATAAGAGTGATCAAACAATCGCTCAGTTGTTCTCAGTGTGAAAAGATGGGTCTTAAAATCTTACAGTCATTGATAGAAGGGGTTAAAATACACAAAAACGCTGAAAAACTAAAGAATTTGTGTGACCTAAAGGATTTTTCTGAAGAACAGCAGGTAGTTTAACTGTTCAGGACAAACAAGGGACTCATAAACAACTAATACTGAAAAAAAAAAGAAACAGCTGTGGATCATTCAGGTAACAAAACAGTATTAAGAATCAAGTGTATGCTAACTTTTGATTGAGGTCATTTCTATAAATTTAACTACTATTTTCTCTTGTGGACTATATGTTAACATCTTTTATGTGAAACATCTTATTCAGGTCAGTACTAAACAGTGTTGTTTTTGACAACCATCTTAGATTTAGTCTTAGTCTTAGTCTTTTGGACTAAAATGCTTCTTAGTTTTAGTCAAATTTTAGTCACTTCTATATGTGATAGTTTTAGTCCAATTTTAGTCGACGAAAAGTCAAAAAGGTTTTAGTCTAGTTTTAGTCGACGAAAAGTCAAAAAGGTTTTAGTCTAGTTTTAGTCAAAGAAAGGGAAAAAGGTAGTCTTTTAACAAACTAATGTAGGTCAGTAAGTATTTTGCTGTTGGGTAGTGTCACTTATAAGTTCTGAAAATAGCAGATCTATAGTTCAACACAATGTGAGCTTCCGGATCGACTATTTTCACCAATAATTACAATAATGAAGGAAAGTTTTAAAACATAAAAGACAAACAAGGATGGAATGCTAAAACGGCTTGCCATACTAGTATAGCAAAGAGTATTTAATGCTAAAACGGCTTGCCATAGCGTCAGATACGTTTTAGGTTTTAATTGGCATGCACAATAAGCGGAAATGTCATGCATTTTAAACGTCTGACGGACCACCCACTAACATTTTCGGCTATTCTCGTCTCGTCAACGAAAACTCACACACGTCTCGTCATGTTTTAGTCATCAACGAGCCATTTTTATCTCGTCATCGTCTCGTTATCGTCATGAAAAAAAGTGGCGTCAACGAAATGATTTCGTCATCGTCATCGTTGACGAAAACAACACTGGTACTAAATAAAAAATAACATGCATTTTGTATGATCCCTCTTATTTTGGTAAAATATTTAACATTTTGCAGATTCTGCAAGATGTATGTAAACTTTTGACCTCAACTGTATGTGAACCTATAAGTTCACAGCAAAGTTGTGATGTACCCATTAAAAAAAACAACCGCTGAAATCAGAAACATGGTGAGCAGAGCATTTTACCACAGCCGTTAATATGACATCAATTTGCATTATGATTTTTGTAGTGCCTCTTGATTATAGATCAGAACCATCTACTTTGAATAACACAGCCAAAAGTGAAATGTTTCAGTCTCTGGCTTTTACCTCTAGGCATCTGGCCAGCTGTGGAGAACATCTGCACTCTCTGCTGATTTGATTATCCCTCCTGAAAACAGAACAAATCTCCTTATCATGCAGGTTATTTCACAAGACAACAAAAGTGCTCATAGTTTTTGCGGTTGCATGCAGAGTGATTGACTATCGAACGCTCTTAGACTGGAAAACAGTGCTATGGCTAAACTGCTTACATTACATGCTGATTATATTAAAATATCAATACCTAATTGGTTTTGGTTACCGCAGCTTTAGTGCTGCATTGTGCTCCTACTATAACGGACTGCATTTTGCATTTTTTTTTTTTTTTTTTTTTGTTGAGGAGCCCCATGTGGTTCAACACATTAACCCCCGGTTTCACAGACAAGGCTTAAGCCTAGTCCTGGACTAAAATGTAAATCTGAGCTGTTTCAACTAAAACAAAATTGCACTGATTGATCTTGAAATATATCAGTGCCTTTGTTTTGTCTCAAGATGCACACCAGTCATGTTTTTTTCTAAGCATGTTTATAAAAATTACTTAAATGTCCTAATTGATTTATGGCCTAATCCTGGCTTAGTCTAAGCCCTGTCTGTGAAACTGGGCCTAAATGTTTACTGTGCAGCACCAATAAGATTTTCATTTCACTATTCATTTGTGTCATCAGAAGGCTTTGTCCCTATATTAATATTGATTTGTGTACTTGACACGCCAACTTACTTTAAACAGCTTTGAGCAAAAACTCAAAATCAATTATGGTAGTAAACGGTAAATGTACAAATGTAACGTCAATTTAGAAGGTCACTCAAATGGTCAACTACTACAAAAAAAAATACACTTATAGGTTCAACTGAGGAACATAAGGACAAGCAGATAACAATACACACTTCACGAGTTTGCCCTTACATCTAATCTGCTTGAGCAAGTAATAAGCATATTTTGGCATGCTGTCCTGGGGAAGGGTTCTGGGCCCGGAATACAGGCCGGAACCAGAGAACTCCCCCTCGCTAGTTTGGAATAGAAACAGATTAGAAGTGGGGAGTAGGGGTGGAGGAGGGATGCCAAGAAACTGTCGCTGGATGGAGGTAAGACGGCTGGCTATATATATATGATGCACTAATTCGATGATTGGCTAAACGAGTTACACCTGTGCCGAATAGATTGATTATCTGATCGTGCTCCTCCCGAACCTTGTTAATAAAACATCATTTAAATTCAAAAGTATGGGGTCAATACTTTTACTCAGCAGGATGCATTAAAGGCGTAGTTCAGCCAAAATTTTAAATTCTGTTATTAATTACTCACCCGCATTTCGCTCCAAACACACTAGTGGGACCTTAGTTCATCTTTGGAACACAAATTAAGATATTTTTAGCTTTCTGACTCTTGATAATGGCGAAGGATGGTGACTTGAGGCAGAATTATTGTTGAATGAAGACGTTATTTTTGTTTTCTCTGTGCACACATGGTATTCTCATGGTACGGTTGAACCACAATGTCCTTACTACGTTTCTGCCTGAAAGAATTTCCATTACGTCAATGCAGGGTCAGAAATCTCTTGGATTTAATCTAAAAATATCTTAATTTGTGTTCTGAAGATGAATGAAGATCTTACAGGATTGGAATAACATGAGGGTGAGTAATTAATGACAGAATTTTAATTTTTGGGTAAACTATCCCTTTAAATTGATCCAAAGTGACAGTAAAGATTTTACATTGTTACAAGAAAACTGTCATAATTTAAACAGTATATTAAGACTCTGTATACACCTGTATCAGTCCAATGTGCTATATTTTAATTTTCCTTCATCCAAAATATAGTCTCAGAGGGGGTTTGAGGAAGGGTATGCATGCCAATGGAACAGCTGGTATTGCTTATCACTGTCTACTTTGCTCTTGCACTAATTTCTAAGAGTAATGCAATGCCACAGATTTCTCAGGGAAATGGCAAGATGCTCTGAATAGGCAGATGTGTCTTAGCTAAATCAGTACATTCCATTCCCACACGTCAGTGAACACAATGCTTGCAGCAAGGTAAAAACTGTCTTCTTTTGTGCAGAAATGAAAATAATAGAAAAAAGTTTACATTGTTTGGAACAAACGCTACGAAATAATACAAAACCTGTGATGGTTGGACAAGTTGACATTTCTAACTGCAACGAGAAATACATTTAATCTTAGTAACAAGGAAGCCCATCTCAAAAGTATTGATTCGTGATTTCATATCAGTTCTGTTTGGTTAAATTGATGTGAGCACTATTTTTGACGACCTGCAGGGGCCAAACAATTTTCTGACCTCACTGTAATGAGCCTTCAAATTCAGTACAGCCTCGGTACACACACACACGCACACACACACTGAATAATACATAGACAGAGATGAGGGGAGTCTAACACACACTGACACCCTGTCTCAGATGCAACATTCTTCAATCTTTAACAAAAGCAGCCATTACGCTCAACTGAATGCACCCTAGTGCATCAATTCCCAGTTTTTAGACTTCCTAATAAAAGAAATTCCTAATAAAACACACACACACACACAAACACACACACACTTTTTAATGGAAATCATTGACCCTATGGTCATACCGCAGTTACCCAAGGATTGATTTTGTTGTTTGATGTTTTCAGCGGGGCGGATGTTGGCTGTGGTTTTCATCAGTATGGAGATACAAGATGTGGATGGAGTGGACAGATGGAGGGATGGTGAACAGAGAAACACAGGATGCCGGACAGCCTGAAGTGTGGGAGGTTACTGGATGGAAGCAAAGAGGGAGGAAGAGCAAGACACAAAGTGACATCTCAGCCCTAAGAACTGCCAGAACACTGCAGAAGTCAGAGCCGAATCACTGAAGAGAAAAGAAAAAGGAACAATAAAAGTCTTAAAAGTAGACGTGTCTGAAAATACTAGGCGGACAAAAATCAGACAAATACCGTGACCCCAAGTCACTTTTTAGAAAAACTGCATTTAGGGTCATCTGTCTGGATTTGCCAAAGTATTTTGGAAAGCTAGCAAGGTCAGTTATAACATTTCCACATGACATTTCCTCAGGTAACCAGTAAGTAAATAAAGAAACTGTGTTTTTTTCCTCCCTCATGCCATGTGAATGCGGTCTGGCTGACTGGTTGGTCCATCTGTCCGTGCCTGTGGCAAGACATCAAGGCAAATGCTCACATATACATCACACCACCTGTAGGCGAGCAGTTATTTCATTCATTCATAACCATAGACTGTAGACATAAAAAAAAAAAAAATGGACGACGGGTCTCTGCTTTATTCCAGTATAGAAAAGTGAAGCCAAAATATCTCAATACGGCCGCTGCCATCTTGGGGGAAATTATGTCATTTGGAGCCAAAGTCTGAGCAGTAGAGATTCATTTGGAGCCAGAGTCTGCGCAGTAGTGTCGTGAGGTGAAGCTGTGGTATCAAAGTCCCTCCCAAACTGCCGCAGACCCAATCGCAAGATCACAATCATTTATAGCATCAAATAACTACCTAAAAGTGACCTTATTCGAAAAATGAACACTTGAACATGAATCAGCATTATAAGAACTGCCCCACACGATGGAAACTATCTTTGGAAAAAAAATATTTAAAGTGTAATTTGATTAATTAGTTTGGCTCATGTTCCATTAGATTACATGTAGAGGGTGGGGTTCATGACCTATACTGCAGCTGGGGGGAGGGGGGCGATCGAATCGAAGCGATCGAAACGTTTTGGCTTCACTTTTTGGGACTCGTGTAGTCTCAGCCTCAGACGTCACACCCACGGAACGTTGGCTAAACGTCTGATGCATATGGTACACTTAACTGGAAACACTTCAGGAATTTCGAAGTCGTCATCTGAATAGTTGAATTTGATTCAAGTTGAAGATGGATTTCCGGGAGACGCGAGTGTCGCGTTTATTTTTGGTCCAACGGTAAACACACAGACTGATTTACTCAGCGTTTTGCTAAGAGTTGCTTATGCAGATTCCATTGTTATACACACAACGTTCGTGAACAAATTACTCACCGACTTGTTGCACACCAGTCTGTTGTTATGGGGACATTTCCACGCCCCAAAACGTGATGCTGAACGAAACAAACTGTGATTGGTTGTTTGACATGTCTGTCAAACGGTCTTATAGGCGGGCCTTTGCCAATGAAAGCTGCCATGGATTCCAGACCCTCAGCCATCAGTCTGAAGGTCTGGCTACGCGAGACTAGGACTCGTGCAGCACACTTGTTCATAACACACATTATTATTTTGAAGTCTGTGTGTATACTTAGACCCATGTGTACCATAATAGACTAAAGACAACTCCAGCCTATAGCGATAATCATTTGGCTTATCTTTGTTTTGTGAACTGTGACGAGAGCTGCGAAATTTCAAGCAAATCCCCTTAGTGTCTGGTGGGCATTCAGAGATGCAGTTACACATTCTCTCCTTCACCTTATTTGTCCTCAAGTTCTGCACAGAAATAAAACAAAACCTCTATCTGGCTTTTTCTCCTCTCACTCTTCGCCTCCACAGGCCATCAAAAATTGACAGGATGCTAAGAGCAGCTCAAGGTTGAGAGCAGTCTTCACCAAAATGATTTTGCCACAGATTTGACAGCCCCCTATTGTTTTTGGTGTACGTGATATGAAATCTTTTATATTGGTGGTAAAAGCTACAACATTAAAGGCTGAATTTGGTAAATTGATGCATCACTTTTTGCGCAAGGTGTTTATCTACAAATGCAGTGTAGTCAGTATTATTGTTAACAACATTTACTCACTGTCAATCCAGTGTTGTTATTGTCAGTGTTGGAAAGGTTGCTTTGGAAATGTAATAGGTTACAGATCACAAGTTACTTTAATAAAGTAATGTAACTGATACATTTAATAACTTTTGAATTACTTTGAATTTCTAATGTTTTCATAACTGTTAATCATTTTCAAACATTTAAACCAGGCAGGGTTAACATTAAAGTACTCTACTGATTACTGTCAGACTTTCAAAATCCTTCATCACTTGAACTAAAATTATTACAATTTAAATTTAAAGCACAGCCACCACAAAAACAGACTTTAGCACCTTTTTCAATTGGACATTGGTGTCTCATATTTTATAGAAGTCAATGCAATTTATGAGGGAAATTAAATCTTTATTTAATCTAAATCAGTGTGTGTGTCTGAGGATTTGAGAATTAGAATTGTTGCTCTCCACAAAGATGGCCAAGGCTATTAGAGGTTCAGTAACACCCTGAAACAGAGTTACACTACAGTGGACAGGGTCATACAGAGGTTTTCCATGATGGGTTTCATTTGGAACAGGCCTTGCAAGGGTCGATCAAAGAAGTTGAGCACTCTTTCTGTGCATCAGGTGCAGAACCTGGCTTCAAAAAACAGATTCATGAGTGCTGCCAACATTGCTTTAAAGGTTGCAGAAGTAGAAGGATGGTGTCCAGCATGTGTGGCAATGCCCTGGTGAGGAGTACCAATAAAATTGTGTCTTGCCTAAAGTCAAGCTGGTAGCATCATGGTCAGGGGCTGCATGAGTGCTGCTGGTACTGGGGAGCTGCAGTTCATTGAGAGAAACATGGATTCCATTATATACTGTACATTATGTACTGTACATGATGCCTTCTCTCCAGAAATTAGGCTGAACGGAAGTTTTCCAACATGATATAGACCCCAAACACACCACCAAGATGACAACTGCCTTGCTGAGGAAGCTGAAGGTGAAAGTGATGGGGTGGCCAAGTATGTCTCCAGAGCTGAACCCTATTAAGCACCTGTGGCGCATCCTCAAGCGTAAGGTGGATAGGCACCATGTGTCTAACATCCAGCAGCTCTGTGAGGAGCAACAACCTGTGAAGCTCTGATCAATTCCATGCCCAGGATGGCAATGCCAGATAACAATGGTACTAACACAATATATTGACACTTTCATTTAGAGTGTACTCACTTTTGTTGCCAGCTATTTAGTTTGTTGCGAGTTATTTAACAGGCTGTATGTTGAGTTATTTTCAGGGGACGGTAAATCTATACTGCTATACAAGCTGCACATTGACTACTCTAAAATATATCCAAGTTTCTTTTCTATAGTATTGTCCCTTGAGAAGATATACTAAAATGGTTGCTGAAATGTGAGGGGTGTACTCACTTTTGTGACATATATATATATATATATATATATATATTGTGGCCGGGCGGGGAATAGCACGACAGAACAAGAGGTTTAGGTGAGCCCCGGAGGGTGCGTTTATTGACAATAGTGCAGAAGTGAAGGAGATAATACGGGGAAAGGGCGATGTGGCGTCTTCGGTGCTCGGTGTCTCGTGAATCCTCTGTCCCTTCGTGCTCTTTGGTGACTGTGGCCAGTGAGGGGTGAGTGCAGGAACGTGCGGTCACCCCGAGTGAAAGCGGTCCAGGCTGGGTGCGGCCCAATCGTCACGGCGAGTCTGTGAAAGGAACGATAGAGAGAGACGGTAAGCGTTTTAGCTCTTTGGAGAAGCTTCTCACCCTTCTGTCCTTTGGGGCTCGTTTATAAAGGAGATCTCGCCGTGATCGATTGGTCCGTGTTGAGCAGTTGCAGGTGTTCCTGATGAGTTGCCAGGGCGACGCTGATTGTTCCTCGGGACTCCCGCCACACTCCCCCCCCCAAGCGACGTCCTGGTTCTGGAGGAGAGAAGAAAAGGGGGAGACTGGGGGTGGGGGGGAAGTGACCCCTGACAGACCTGCGTATGCTGCCCAGGACCGAGAGAGCCCGTCTGCGTTGGTGTTGCTGGTGCCGGCTCGGTGGCGCACATCGAAGTGGAAGTCCTGGAGCGAAAGGAACCACCTTGTGACTCTGGCGTTCGTGTCTTTTGCTCGGGCCATCCACTGTAGGGGGGCGTGATCTGTAAAGAGAGTAAAATGTCGACCCAGTAAGTAATATTTTAGCTCCAGGACTGCCCACTTGATGGCGAGGGCTTCCTTTTCCACGGCCGCGTATTTCTTCTCGGCCTGGGACAGCTTACGGCTGATGTACATGACAGGATGCTCTTCTCCCTCCTGGACCTGGGAGAGCACGGCTCCCAACCCCGTGTCAGAGGCATCCGTCTGGAGCAAGAAGGGACAGCCGAAGTCTGGAGCTCTCAGGACGGGTTCCGTGGTCAAGGCTTCCTTAATGCGTGTAAAGGCCCGCTCCGCGTAATCATTCCAGTGGACCCGTTCTGGCTGTCCCTTCCTGGTCAGGTCCGTCAGGGGGGCAGCTATAGAGGAGAAACTGGGGATAAAACACCGGTAATAGCCCGCCAACCCCAAGAAGGCACGTACCTGGGTCTTGTTGGTGGGCCGGGGGGTGTCCAGGACGGCCTTTACTTTGTTTTCCTGTGGTCGTATGAGTCCTCTCCCGACCGTGAACCCCAGGTAGCGTGCTTCGTTGTAGGCTAGGTGACACTTGCGGGGGTTGGCGGTCAGTCCAGCCCGACGGAGCTCAGACAGCACCCTGCGGAGCCGCTCCAGGTGGTCCTCCCATGCCTCCGAGTGGATGACTACGTCGTCAAGGTACGCCGCCGCGTATGTCTGATGGGGGCGAAGGACGACATCCATGAGGCGTTGAAATGTTGCGGGTGCCCCGTGCAAGCCGAAGGGAAGGGTCCGGTATTGCCAGTGGCCAGACGGAGTGGAGAAGGCTGTTTTTGGTCGGGCTTCGGAAGAAAGGGGGACTTGCCAATAGCCCTTTGTCAGGTCGAGTGTTGTGATATACCGGGCCCTTCCCAGGCGCTCTAGGAGTTCGTCCACTCGGGGCATGGGGTAGCTGTCGAAGGCAGAGACTTCATTGAGGCGCCGGTAGTCATTACAGAAGCGCAGGGTGCCGTCTGGCTTCGGGACGAGGACGATCGGGCTGGACCAAGGGCTCCGGGATGGCTCAATTACCCCCAGTTTGAGCATTTTTTGGACCTCCTGCTCTATAGCCTGCCGGCGGGCCTCTGGGACTCGATAGGGCCGTTGCCGGACGACGACGCCTGGAGGAGTGTGGATGTCATGGGAGAGGACGTTAGTCTGGCCGGGGGTGTCGGAGAAGACGTCTTGGAACTGACCGACCAGGTGCCGCAGCTCCGTCTTCTGGGCGGCCGAGAGGTTAGGGTTGGCGTCCACAACCGCGGGCTCTTGGACGGCTAGGGCGGCCACTTGGTCTCGGTCCCCGACCCATTTCTTCAGCAAATTGACATGATATAGTTGTACAGCCTGCCTTCGGCCGGGCTGTCTTACCCTGTAGTTCACCGGGCCGACTCGTTCCTCCACTGTATAGGGTCCTTGCCACTGTGCCAGGAACTTGCAGGCTACGTTGGGGACCAAGACCATCACCTTGTCACCTGGGTGGAACTCCCGCGGTTGGGCCGCCCGGTTGTACAGACGTTGCTGGGCTTGCTGGGACTTCACCAGATGTTCCCGGACTAATGGCATGACGCGGTCGATTTTACTCCTCATATCTTGCACATGCTCAACGACGGTCCGGTAGACTGCCGGCTGCTGCTCCCAGGCCTCTCGGGCCACGTCGAGGAGGCCGCGGGGTTGTCGTCCAAAGAGGAGCTCAAATGGGGTGAACCCCGTGGATGCCTGGGGAACTTCTCGGACTCCGAACAGCACATAGGGGAGGAGGAGGTCCCAATCTTTCTTGTCCTCAGCAGCTACCTTCCGCAACATCTGCTTCAGGGTCTGATTGAACCTCTCGACGAGCCCGTCGGTCTGAGGGTGGTAGACTGATGTGCGGATTTGTCGTACCTTCAGCAGCCGGCAGAGGTCAGCCATTAGCCGGGACATGAAGGGCGTTCCCTGGTCGGTCAGTATCTCCGACGGTAGCCCCACCCGGCTACACAGCAGGAACAGTTCCCGGGCGATGGATTTCGCGTTGGCTTGGCGTAGCGGAACGGCCTCTGGATACCGGGTGGCGTAGTCTACAATGACGAGGATGTGCTCGTGGCCCCGGCCAGACCTCGGCAACGGCCCTACGATGTCCATCCCGATCCGCTCAAAGGGCACCCCAATGATGGGTAAAGGGATGAGTGGGCTGGGGGGAGGTTTCCGTGGGGATGTCCGTTGGCATGCTGGGCAGGCCTGGCAGAACCTCTTGACCTCTGCTTCGAGTCCCGGCCAGTGGAATCTATCACGGATACGTTGCACGGTATTCTGGGCGCCCAGGTGTCCAGCCATGGGGTGAGCATGCGCCAGCTCCAGGACTGTCTCCGTTTTCTCCTTGGGGACAACGAGAAGACGTTTTACCTCCCCCCGCCGCTCCGCGACACAGTACAGCAGACCGTTTTGCACGACGAAGTGTGGGAGAGGGTGAGGGGCCGGAAGGACGTCCTGGCCTTCAAGGACGCGTACTTGCCGCCAGCAGTGTTTCAGCCTGTCGTCTTCCTTCTGGGCTCTTCCAAAGTCTCCCCCACCCGTAACCTGCTGGAAAACATTATGGAAAAGGTTAGTATCACGGGCGGGGGACTCACCCTCTCTCCCACTGTCGGTTGTCAGCAGGCTGTGTGGGCTCTCAGACCCCCGCGACGGCTGGCGACGTAGGCGTCGGCGTGGACGGGCGGGCTGTGTGGTTTCGGCTAGGGCGGCCTCCAACCCCGGCCAGTCCCGTCCCAGTAGCAGCGGCACAGGTAGGTCCTTGAGGACGCCAACTTCCAGAGTCCAGGCTTTACGACCTTTGTGGAAGGTGAGAAGATTAGTAAATACCTGGCGGGTATCTCCGTGGACACAAGTAATGGGCATTACAGCTTTGGGACTAGGCCGGGGTTCCAGCGTGCCGGGCCTTGCTAGGGACACGGCACTTCCTGAGTCCAGTAAAGCTTGACAGGAGCGGCCTTGAATTTTCACCGTGGTCATCGGGGCTCCACGGGGGGTCCTGCGGTGAACCACACAGCCCGCCATCCAAGGCTTCACAGGCGGAGACGGTGGGTCCGTGGGCATCGGTTCGTCGCGGGGGCTGGACGGTCTGCGCACTGGTCGTGGGATGCCCTCTGGCGGCCGTCGCTCCTGGGGCACCCTCCGGGGAAAAGGCGGCGCTCGCTCCCCGGCCTCCCGATGATAGGCTGCGTCCGCCAGTTCGACCGCCTCGACGAGCTCTGCGATGGACTTTGGGCCCCGCATGCCGGCAGCCTGCCTCATCGAGCGCGGGAGCGCTCTCAGCATCCGGTCAACCACTACCCGCTCGGCGACTTGGGAGGGGGATGGCGAGTCCTCTAGCAGCCAGTGTTCGGCTAACCGCATCAGATCGGCGGCTTGGGTGCGTACTGGCAACCGCGCTTTGAATTCCCACTCATGGAAGCGCTGGGCGGCAGTGGTCGCTGATAGCCCTAAGCGGCCTAAAATTTCTCTTTTCAGTTCATTATAATTACTTTGAGAAGACGCAGGTAATGAAAAGTAAGCACGCTGAGCTTCCCCCGAAAGCAACGGTGCCAGTAACGCAGCCCAAGTACCTCTAGCCCAGCCCTCTGTACGAGCGACTGACTCAAACATTTTGAGGTAAGCCTCAATATCATCATCTGCGGTTAGCTTGGGTAAAAGCCGAGCAGCAGTGACGCGGGGATCAGGTAGGGGAATATGTTGAGCGGCTGGTAGTCGTAGTTCTGCTAAATAACCTTGAATTTGGCCGTGTTGTTCGGTCAAAAGCTCAAAACACTGTTGCTGGCGGACGCTAACCTCTGCCAGCTGTTTCACAATGTCCTCCATTCTGCCGGGGAGGAGCGCGCCTGAAAAACAGAAAAAACCGGAAGTGAGAGACGAGGCAAGATGGCGGTGTAAACAAAGAGTGTCTTGTTCGTCGGCTTCCCAGGCCCGTCACGTTGCCCGCATTCTCCACCACCTTGTGGCCGGGCGGGGAATAGCACGACAGAACAAGAGGTTTAGGTGAGCCCCGGAGGGTGCGTTTATTGACAATAGTGCAGAAGTGAAGGAGATAATACGGGGAAAGGGCGATGTGGCGTCTTCGGTGCTCGGTGTCTCGTGAATCCTCTGTCCCTTCGTGCTCTTTGGTGACTGTGGCCAGTGAGGGGTGAGTGCAGGAACGTGCGGTCACCCCGAGTGAAAGCGGTCCAGGCTGGGTGCGGCCCAATCGTCACGGCGAGTCTGTGAAAGGAACGATAGAGAGAGACGGTAAGCGTTTTAGCTCTTTGGAGAAGCTTCTCACCCTTCTGTCCTTTGGGGCTCGTTTATAAAGGAGATCTCGCCGTGATCGATTGGTCCGTGTTGAGCAGTTGCAGGTGTTCCTGATGAGTTGCCAGGGCGACGCTGATTGTTCCTCGGGACTCCCGCCACAATATATATATATATATATATATATATATATATATATATAGTGCCTTGCAAAAGTATTCATACCATTCATACAAAATGCTTTAAATTACTTTTTTTTTCACATCAATCTACATCTCATACACCATAATGACATAGCACAAAACAGGTTTGTAATAACTTTGCAAATTTATTAGAAATAAAAAACTGAAAAGATCCCGTTGCATAAGTATTCATATCCTTTACTGGGACACTCAAAATTTAGCTCAGGAGCATTCATACTGCTTCTAGATGTTACTACACTTCGAGTGGAGTTAAACTGTGGCAAATTAATTTGAATGAGTATGATTTAGAAAGGCACACACCTCTCAGAAAAGGTCTAACAGCTGAAAATGCATATCAGAGCAAAAACCAAGTCCTGAGGTCAAGATAACTGCCTGTAGAGCTCAGTGACAGACTTGCGTTAAGGCAATGGTCTAGGAAAGAGTTCAGAAAAAAACCTGCTGCATTGAAGGTTCACAGAAACATGTAGCCTCCATTATCAATAATGGAAGATGATTGGAACAACTAGAACTGTATATATATATATATATATATATATATATATATAGGCAATATAAAATATTAATAGTATTTTTAATATAATATAAAATAATACAAAAAAAATAGCACCACTTTCTATGTAAATTAGGCTTTAAAAAAAAAGAAAAAAGTCTAATTCACAAAACACAGTTTGTCTTGAGCAATTACTGTTGTGGTATTACTGCCAGAGGAATACAAAATCAGAATTATATTTAAAAGATTACTGTAATTTTCTGTTGATCATGGCAGCTATTATTCATCAAAGGATGAAGCAGAGCATTACATTCAGGCATGTATCCAAAAGTACAGTGGAAAAGAGAAGAGGTTCACTTGTATTGCTGTCATATGGTTCCGGTTATCACAGTAATCTGCTGCATGCTTTATACTTATCTATGAAGTTTATTTTGTAAAGTTTACAAGATGAGGAAGTGCACAGATTGCACAGGACTCAGCACAAAATTTATGGTTGCATGTGCATCATTTCCTTATTAGCATAATTACTTTAGTGAATCAGGCATTAAAACAAAGCTGACAGTATATGCAAATAAGCAGTGCTATCAAGTGGGCACAGTACATTCTCTGAAAGTGTTCTTAGTCATAATGTCTCAGAACACAGCAAGATCATCATAAATCATTGTGCTGGAGCTGTGAAAGAGAATAAATTGTGTTGAAAGAAAAGTTCACCATAAAATGAAAAATTCTGTAATTATTTACTCATCCTCATGTCATTCCAAAACATGGGGTGTCCAAATTCGGTCCTAGAGAGCAGAGTTTAGCTCCAACTTGCCTCAACACACCTGCCGGGAAGTTTCTAATATGCCCAGTAAGAGCTTGATGAGCTGGTTCAGGTGTGTTTAATTAGGGTTGGAGCTAAACTCTGCAGGGCACCGGCCCTCCAGGACCAAGTTGGTGCACCCCTGTCCCAAAACTTTCTATGCTTTGAAACAGAAATGGCCAACTTCAGTCCTGAAGGGCTACTGTCCTGTAGAGTCTAGCTCCAACCCTAATCAAACACACCTGCTGGTACCTTTCTAGTGATCTTGAAGACATTGATTTGCTTGTCCAGGTGTGTTTGATTAGGTTTGGAGCTAAACTCCGCAGGACAGTGGCCCTCCAGGACCAAGCTTGAAACACAAAATAGCAGTAAAAATATTCTTCAAAACATGAAAAGAAAGAGCAGCTGTTTTGAAGGACAATTTCTATTCTGGAGGAAATTACTCTTTACATTTATCTGTGTTTTTTTTATTAATATATTATCTCTTATCTTGTTTTTAAAATACAATAAGCTTCTACTGAACACTTGAGCTCTGGCCCATGAGGATCTATTGATTGTTGCTGTTGAAATGGCAGGGAGTTCAAACATTCTCGAAGCCTATTAGAGAGACACAATTTATACAGAAGAGCTGATGCGCATCCTTTGCTGTCCCAAAAGTAAAGCCTTGAATGTGGTGTGTGTGTGAGTGTGTGCGTTTAAGAACAGGGAGAATCTCTTAATCTCTTAAAGTCCTCTGTTTATCTCAAGTCTCTTCAAGTTTATCTTAAGTTCATCTCGGTTTCGAAGTTTTGAAGTGCGTCCATAACTATTTGACTTGGAAGCTAACAAAAGTAATACAACAAATGGCTTCAAAAATACCAGTTTCTATGATGATCCTCTCAAAATGTAAAAAACAAAGATCCATCTAAAGGGGCAGTCTAAAGATTTTAATTATGCAAAATTATTTCAGACTCCATAAGGGGATATAATGGCATGCTTATATACACTTATGCAGATACTGAATATAAAAGTACAATCTTATTTTGTATTCTTTCTTTGGTCTAGTTCCTTTTTTTTATCCCTTGTATAGTCATCAGTTCCATCTTTCTTTATTCTCTCACTGCCAATCCACTCTGCATTCATCCTCTCCTCTTATGACTTACTCTTGCTTACATCCCATTTTACCTCAGTAATCCTCCTTTCGCTTCTTCCTTCAGTAAATGTGTGGGAGGTCACTCGCTCTAGGTGGCAAATCCCTCTACTTCTGTCTGGTCTGATGAGGAGTGAATGTCTGTAATAAAGACAGACACTTTCTAGTCACACAGTAGAACGAACAAACCACCATGAAGAAGGGAATACAGAAAGTCAGAAACATTACTGTACAATATACACTGTCAGAAAAAATGTGCAAAATTTGTACCTTCAGGGGTACAAAGGCTTGTCACTGGGGCAGTACCCTCAAGGGTACACCCGTTGTACCCTTTCACATGGGTACATATCTGTACCCTTGCAGTATGTACCTTACAAAGGCAAATATGTACCTTTGCTGACTAAATTGTACCATTAAGTGCTATGGTACCATAATGTACTTTTAAAAAAGGTACAAATTAGTCTTTTTTAAGGGTACTGCCCCAGTGACAAGCCTTTTGTACCTTATGGTGGCAAATCTGTACTACATACAACACATTAAAAAGGCCAGGATGCTGTTTATCACATTTATTAAACATTCAAAACATTACATTCTCACATTTTTCACAGGATGAATGTTTTAAGCTCTATCACAATGTCATAACAGGATGCATATTGCAAAATTTTACTTAAAAAAAAAAAAAATAATTATACTCTGTTCTTATAAAGCAAAACATTTTTTTTCCAACAGTACACATTTCATTAATTGATTATACCCTAACATTTTATCACAAAATAAGCTCTACCTCAATGTGTCTTAACAGGATGCAAATATTGAGCAATTCTTTTTTCAAAAAACAATTGTTTATACTATTTCTAACTTTTTAAAACATTTTATAAAATTGTAAATATCAAGAATATTAAGCTTAATATTAATTTTTTCATAATCAATACATCCCATTAAGTAATTTTTTCTACTGCATTCTACATTTTCTAAAAATTGTTTTAAACATTAAGAATCAAAAACAACCTTTTTCCAACAGTACACATTTCATTAATTGTAACTTTATATGCGTACTTTTTTTTTTATCACAAACCCATTTTTACCAAACGCAGTACTACACTAATACACAGTACTAATTGGAACTTTTTAAACATTCTTGGGGATCACAAACTACTTATTTATCATAAGCAGAGTATACGGCAAGGGCCTGAAAGTCCATCTCTTGCCCAGGTTTTATAACACTTCATTCAAAGTCAACTTTTACTGCGTATGCATGGAACTGTGAATCATATGACACTGGTATTAAAAAAAACTTGCCACATTATATATATACACTGTTGACATTTAAAATGTATTGAACTTAAATCGTCACTTTTAAAACACTGAATGTCGAAATCTTCACCCTTGTGCATCAGTATATTTGGCATTTTTAACACAGGATATTAATTATTTGGGTGATAGATATTGTAAGGGGCTTGCCACCCACCTCAGTTATCTTTGCTATGGCATGCTGCCATAAAGTCAGTGAATTCTTCATGTAGGGGGGACAAGCCAAGTTGAAAACAATAGTAAGCACTGAAGGCTGTGCATTGTAGCGATCCTTTCTTCAACTCCTAGTTCCTTGCACAACTCCACACCATCCACTTTGAAAAGTTGTACCCTCTTGGAGAAAGCCATTTTCCAGTCAGTTTCTGCCAACTGTATGGTTGGGTATGGAGTATCAGCATCACACTGAGAAGAAAAGAAAACATCAAAAATCTATCAGTAAAACAATGCAATGTGCTGTTTTAAATGTTTTAAGACAAATAATGTGAAAATTTTGCCATAAACTACCTTGTAACCAATCAAGGTGTAGAGTTACATTCGAGCAATTTTAAGGCATGAAGATTTTTTTCACACAAAGAAAAAACATTTAAATATCATTTATAAATATCATTTAAAAAAGCTTAATAGATAATCAATAAATAGATAATCACAAAACCACTATGTTTATGTCAATACCTAGATATTCTGCAAGCATCTTTTCTCTTGCTTCTTGTAGACTTCGTCCAACGGAGCATTTCTTTGAACAAGCTGAAGCACCTTGGGCACAATACTGGTAAAGCCATCCCTGAAGTGCCGGCTTAAACTGACAGTCGATGAATGCATTCGGTCAG
The DNA here is from genome assembly GCF_049309525.1 of Garra rufa. NCBI lineage: Eukaryota > Metazoa > Chordata > Actinopteri > Cypriniformes > Cyprinidae > Garra > Garra rufa. The sequence goes on from NC_133363.1 coordinate 49,010,764, forward strand.
CTTCATCACACAACTGAAAATTTACAAAAAGATAAAGTTAATCATTTAAATTAACTAAAAATACTTCAAAACAATCAAATCAGACATTTTAATATTCTTTCATTGCCATTTCCCTTTAGTAATATACAAATATTTCTAAGATTGAATGCACAAATATTTGTTTACCTGAAGGTTTAGAAAATTACAATGTTTCTACAATTTTTTTTTAACTGTAAATTATCATTATAGCATACTGTTTATTTATATCAACATTCAACGTTCATTTTAAGCTAATAACTGATTTAAAATCTGTGATATCACTGACCCCTGAGGATGTTCATCTCTCTTATCTTCCCTGGCTCAAATTTGTAATTTTGTTAATATTTTAATTAATTTCAATATTTATTAACATAATGATAAAAGCCAAAATATTAAATGTAATAAATGTATTTTGACTGAGTAAAATCTACTGACTTCAGCAATCTACTACTACTACATTGCTATCGGTGACAGTTTAAAAATGGGAGAATCCCTTGTTTTTGCCCGAAGTTTTCAAGCCGGTAACAGAAAAAGAATTAAAGATACCTTATTAGTCTTTCAAATTTTCTTTCTTATAGCATTAATTCAGCCAAAAAGTTTAGTTTGGTCATTAATTATTCACCTTCATGTCGTTCCAAACCAGTAAGACTTCATCTTCGGAACACAATTTAAAATAATTTTGATGAAACTAACTCTAACTCTTCCAACTTTCCTTGTGTGTGCTGACTGGCCACCCTGCTTTTTAAAATATTGGCATCAGGCATCAAAAAAATCAATACGGTTAACCGCTAAACATAGGACAAATATAATACACAGAACTCAGTGTTATACTTACATTTCTGTAGTTGAAGTTTGTTGGTAGGGTTCTGCTGGCACTGGTACTAGTGTTACTGTTACCACCTCCATCTTGTGTACAAATTTGTTAAATCCACCTTATTTTCTAAAGGGAAAAAAATGCATAGTCTGTGTGAACTTGAGGTTTTAACAGCAACAATAAAATCTCTTTTTCAATGGACATTCATCAGTATAAAATCATTGCTTTAATTCAGAAAAATACACAATAAGTTAGTACTTATACATTTCCAGAAAAAGGTACAATACTGTCACTGGAACAGTACCCTAAGGTACAAAAGCTAAAAGGTACCAATATGTACACTTAACGAACTAACAGAGAACTATACTTTTTTTAACTGAGAGTGTATTATTAAAAGCCAAATTATTTAAATTTGCAGCTCACAGACTAGAAACGTATTTCACGAGTTTTGATAAATAATGGTTATGGTGGGGGAGTCACGTGATGACAAGTTGGGAAATGGCAGCACGCTAGAGCACGGCTCTGGATACCCACCAGTAATTACATTACTTAGGATATTTGCTTCGCAAATTCAAACAAATTTCGATTGATAATTTACTTCTTACTTGAAGTAAACAACAGACGACAAGATGACATCTTCCAAGCAGCCGATTCGAGGGGTTCAAACACGCCTAAAAACAACGAACCCAGATGCTAACGACTCCCCGTCACCAGAGTCAAGTAAAGTTAATCAAAACCCAAACTTGAAAGATCTTTTTGCCGAAATTAGCAAAATGAACGCTACTTTGCAAGGGGTAGCAAATGATGTGATCACTATTAAAGCGACCACAACAGAACTTAAAGACGCGATTAGCTCCGTGCAGGCCAGACTCGATGAAGCTGAGAATCGTATTTCGCACGTGGAAGATGTATCGAATCGTCTGGCGGGTGACAACGAGCGGATGGTGAAACTTGTGGACGAGCTTTGGAATAAAACCGAGGACTTAGAAAACCGTAGTCGACGGAATAACATTAAAATACTCGGCCTTAAAGAGGGGAAAGAAGCAGGCTACAAAATGAACGAGTATGTACTTAAGATCCTGTCAGAGGGCTTCGGGTTGACGGGACCGGAGTTCGAGATAGAGCGCAGTCACCGGAGCTTCGGACCTAAGCCTAATGATGATCAACGTCCCCGAGTCGTGATGGTGAAATTTCTGCGTTATACCGCGAGGGAGAGAGTCCTGGCAGAAGCGAAAAAGAGCAAAGGATTAAAATGGGAAGAATGCAAGCTGTCCTTTTTCGAGGATATGTCGAGGGAGAGAGCAATGATGAGGAAAAAATTCTCCGCAGCGAAGAAGTTACTTTGGGACCACGCGGTTCGACACACGCTGGTTCATCCAGCGACACTTAAGTTTACTTGGAAGGGGAAGAAGCAGAGTTTCACGGATCACATGGAAGCAGAAAGTTATATAAAGGAGCACATCCAACTACAAGGAGGTGATGAGTAAATCACTGGACATAATGTAAGTCGAAGCATTATAAGACATGATTCAGAAGGTGGGTCCGGGAAAGCTTTGGGGTCTGTCTTCCCGAGTTAGCGAGTGTGCGCTGACTACGAGCATCACGGACCAAAATGTTTCACCCACAATCGGGATTGCTGCCCCTTAAGGGCAGTGTTTTTTGTTTACATTTTTCTTTTTTATTTGTTTTTTTTGTATATATTTTAAGGTTCTGTTGTTCACAAAAATGGTGGAAGTTTGACTGTTGGTTTTTACTCAGATGTGACAGTGAAGATAATACCAGTTTATATGCTAAAGGGTTATTTTACCCTCTCATTTGGAGCACAACAAGGAAGTTGCCATGGAGCACAACAGGTGCAAAGTATTATATTTTATTAATGCGTTATGGATAGGCAAATTATAAATATTATAACTTGGAATATAAATGGATGTGGGTCACCTGTTAAAAGGAAGAAAATACTTACATATCTTAAGCTAAGAAAAGTGGATATTGCATTTTTGCAAGAAACACATTTTAAGGACGAAAAGGAAGCGTTGAAACTAAGACGGGATTGGGTCGGACATGTTTTTCATAATTCAGTATCAAGCAAGAGGAGCGGAGTAGTTATTCTAGTGAGAAAAAAAATAAATTTTGTATTAACAAATCAACATAAAGATAAGGACGGCCGTATACTCTGCATAGAAGCTAAGCTTAATGATGTTCAAGTAGTGCTGTGCAATATATATGCACCAAATAAGGAGGAGCCTGAATTCTTTCATGAAGTAAACAAAATACTGGCTAATCTTGAGGGATACGTTATACTTGGAGGTGACTTTAATCAGACTATGGATGGCATTCTGGACAGAAGTCAAAAGACGATCAGATCTAACCCCAAAGACAGGGCTGCTATCCACACTCTGAAGGATGACAATGGACTAACGGATATTTGGAGACTAGTTAATCCACGAGAAAGGGAATACACATTCTTCTCAAATTGTCACAAGTCCTTTTCGAGAATTGATTATTTTCTGATCTCCAACTCGTTAATTGACTCTGTTGCTGACTGTATAATTGGTGTTATATCATTGACAGATCATGCACAGGTGGAGTTGAAATTAGAAATGAAGATTGATTATAAGAAAAGAGGGAGGTGGAGACTAAATACTTTTATGTTGGATGATAAGGTCTTTGTAAATTCATTACAAGATGACATAAAGATGTTTTTTGAACTTAATATTGGGTCAACTCCAAGATTAGCAACAGTATGGGATGCATCTAAAGCGTATATCAGGGGAAAATGTATTGCTTATGCTAGTAGACAGAAAAAAGAATATGCCGGAAAAGTGAAACTTCTAGAAAAACAAATTGGTGATTTAGAAAAAGAATTGGTGCAAGGTTTTACGGAATCCAAATTTAAACAGTTTTGTCAGTTAAAATTTGATTTACATGAATTCTTTAACAAAAAAGCAGAATATGCATTATTTAAATTGAAGACCAAGTATTATGAAAGTGGGGAAAAAGCTGGGAAACTTCTAGCTAGACAGATAAAGCAATGTGATGAATCTCATATCATACCTGCAATTAAGGAAGGAAATAAGGTGCTTACCTCAGACAAAGAAATTAATAGGGTTTTTAACCAGTTTTATTCCAAATTATATACATCAGAATCCAGCTATAGTCAGGAAGAGTTAAAAGATTTTTTGACCAATGTTATATTGCCTACTTTATCCCCTGATGAACGAGACTTTTTAGATGCACCGATAACACAAGAAGAGGTCAAAAAGATCATAATGTCTTTAAAATCTGGAAAATCACCAGGCTTTGACGGATTCCCAGTAGAATATTACAAAAAGTTTGTGGAGGAGTTGACCCCAATATTAACAGAGGTATATTCAGAGGTACTTGAGGATAATATGCTGCCTGACAGTTTTAATGAAGCTATAATAACAGTCATACCAAAACCAGGAAGAGATATGACAGATCCTGCTAACTACCGTCCAATAAGTTTATTAAATGTAGACTTCAAAGTGTTAACAAAATTACTAGCCTCAAGATTAGAAGGTATTTTACCTAAAATCATATATAAAGATCAAGTCGGCTTTATAAAAAATAGATCTTCGACCGACAGTATAAGGAGGCTATTACATCTGATATGGATGAATCATTCTAATTTAGACCCCATTGTGGCAATATCCCTAGATGCGGAAAAAGCCTTCGATAGGGTGGAATGGGGGTTTCTGTTTGCAGCATTAGAGAAATATGGTTTTGGTTCAGGTTTTGTGAAGTGGGTTAAAATTCTTTACTCCAACCCTAAAGCAGCTATAATAACTAATGGAATAATTTCTTCTTTTTTTAATTTGTCTAGGTCCACCCGTCAAGGCTGCCCTCTTAGTCCATTACTTTTTATACTAGTTTTAGAGCCGCTTGCATCAATGATTAGAGAAGACCCAAGAATAAAAGGTGTATTTGCTGGGGAAAGAGAACACAAATTATTGTTATATGCTGATGACATATTGCTTTTAGTTAAAGAACCAGCTTGTTCCTTACCAGTACTTCTTAATGTGATTGAATCTTATTCAAAATTTTCAGGATACAAAATAAACTGGCATAAGTCAGAGGCTATGCCAGTATCACGAGCATGCTTTTCTTCCTCAGTGAGTACATTTAAATTCAAATGGATGAATAAAGGAATTAAATATTTAGGTATTAATTTGAGCCCTAATTTAGAGAATATATTGTATTTAAATATGGAACCTTTGTTGCAGAAAATACAGACAAAATTAGATAGTTGGAAAAAACTTATGTTAACTTTATGGGGGAAGATTAATATAATAAAAATGGTGATAGTGCCACAGTTTAATTACATATCAGGAATGGTCCCTGTTACCATGCCTCCTCAGATATATACACAATATAATGCTATGATTAAAAAATTTTTATGGGAAGGTAAAAGACCTAGGATTGGGGTAAATAAATTATGGTTGCCTAGAGACAGGGGAGGCTTAGCATTACCTAATGTAGAGCTCTATAAAATAGCATTTGAAATCTCTAAGCTCGCGAGACACTGGGGGAATGAGGATTCAGATTTAGATTGGGTATTGATAGAACGACAACTTACTTCCCCTTTTAGGCCAATAGAGGCTTTTTCCCAAAATTCAGAGGAGGACTTACAGCATCCAATAAACAACCCAATACTGCGTCATTCTAAAGAGGTGTGGAAAATTGCCCACAAAAAGTGTCGGATTTCTTACTGGTGTCAACATTACTCTTCAGTATGGAATAACCCGTACATTAAAGTTGGTAAAAAGTCCTTATTTTGGGGACAGTGGTTTAGAAACGGAATACGTACACTAAATGATTTACTTAGTAATAATAAGCTTTTGTCTTTTAATAATTTGAAAGGAAAATTTCAGTTAGAAGGCCGTGATCATTTTTGGAAATATTTACAAATTAGACACTGCTTGAAGGTAAAGGTTCCCATGGAACAAAATAAAAATGTTTTAGAAAATTTCTTTGAACTACCAAGACCTATCCAAAAAGCATCTAAATTTTACCAACTCTGTTTAAGGATCGATGACAATAACTGTGAAAACCTAAGACTGATTTGGCAGAGAGACATCGATAGTGACATAGATAAAGTCACTTGGAACAGAATTCTGTCCAACAGTGGAAAGTATATAAAAGAAGCAAGAGGCAAATTTATTCAATATAAGGTATTACATAGGTATTATTACACTCCAGTTCGACTTTTTAGAATGGGTTGTATGGAAGATAATAAATGCTGGAAATGTAAAGAAGAAAGTGGTACATATATGCATGCTCTTTGGGAATGTTCAAAGATTCAACCTTTTTGGAAAGCTGTGTTAAAATATTTAGAAGAATGTTTGGGATTTGACATTCCAGTATCACCCAGGATATGTTTGTTGGGAGATAAATCAGAGATTTTACAGATAAAAAACAATGAGTTCTCTCTTATTACAGTGGGTGTAGTCACAGCAATACGACTGATACTTAAATTTTGGAAAGATATTCAATGTCCTACAATTAAAATGTGGATTGAGTTTGTGACTGAGAGTGTATCATATGAAAAAATGTTAGCCAAATTGAATCAAAATTATAAAGATCTGGACATATGGGAAAAATTTATTCAGACTGTGGTTTCAAAGGATGACTGATAATAGATCAATGTTTAGATTGTGACTTGCTTAACCTGTTGTGCTTTACAGTATTATCTCTGGTTATTACTCAGTGATTACCATTGTTGTGTCCTTTTTTTTTTTTTTTTTTTTTTTGTAAATAGATTTACTTGTATGTTATGTATAAGAAAACCAATAAAAAAAACTTCATTTTCAAAAAAAAAAAAAAAAAAAAATAATGGTTATGGTAACTTAAACCAATTTTACTTGCTGTCCTTGGAAGGGCTCGATACCGACGCCTCAATACGACATAACAAATAATTAGGACTCTCCAGACTCCTGGACTTACGTTTATAACGTTAGTTAAATATGTAACGTTACCAAACAAAACTGATATAAATCAACACGGATAACATTCGTAATGTATATAATTCCAGAAAGACTAGGAGAGGCGTTAAAATAAAAGGCGTTCGCCCGCGTCCGGAGTGAACACGGGTAAGTTAACGTTAACGTAACGTTAACGTTAGAGTAGTAAGAACATTTTGGTAAACTGAATTTATAAATCTACGGTATAAGCAAGCACAAAACGCGATAGTCCTAAGCTGTTTCTATGGCCGTGTCACCGCTGTTTTGTCAGCGTCTCGTGCCATCTCTCAGTGGAGTATGAGTTAAGCGAAAAATTATATCTTAATTTCCGGCTAAATGATAAAAAACAATTGTAATAATAACAATAAGCTTAAAATGTAATGGCAATGCGTTGGTTTTGTCAGGTCAGTTTTCGAAGAAATGTTTCCCTCACGCGTCAGGTAACGTTAACGTTAGGCCTGGCTACAGACGCAAAGTCAAGTTAACATAAATCGAAAGGGAACCAACAGATTTTCACAGTACTTAAAATTAAACTTACCTCAAAATTTCTGTGCTTCGTCTTCAGTGACATGTATTCCAGGCAGCTTCTTTCCGTTTTTGAAGAAGATCCTCCGTGCCTCCGTCGAATGATGTCCTGAATAACCGGCGTCATGCACAATCTCTTTTTCAAAATGCACAGCGCGGGCTACAATCCCATTGGACGACACGAAAAGGCTGGCTTCGAAAATATGTATTTGAACTGAGGCAAAGTAGTACACCATATAATGTTTAATAAACATTAAATAGTTTTGTCTACTTCATTGTGCTTTTGCTAAGTAATATTATACGTGTATTTGTTTAACTCTACATTAAAAACAAAACTTAAAACAGCTCTTATATCAGTTTAAAATTACAATTAAAAATTAAAAAAAAAAATGCCTACTTTAATTCATATGCTTTACGTTTAAAAGTTATTATCTTGATGGTCTGCATAATCACTAAAATGTAATTTGCGTGTGTACTGTTCGGAACTGGTCAGAAAGGCTCTTGAACATATTTGGTTATTTTGTGCATCTCTTCCAAATAACCAACAACTCATGAAAATTATTATCTTGCTCTGTTTAATTTTGGGTCACTATTTCATAGACATCTGGCTTACTCCTTTGGTCACACAAGTGATTGTACCTTTCTTTGGGGATTAAATGGTACAAACGTGGACCCTCTGGCATTTGGAAACATATCTGTACCTTTTTTACCCCTGAATGGTACATATGAGTACTCTAAGGTGCAACTATGACCCCTCGAGGGTACAACTTCACCATTTGTACCCTAAGTGTCACAAATGGACCCCAACCGTACCCTTTTTTCTGACAGTGTAGACAGATAGGTAGATTTTTTACATTACGTATTTTTACATTAACAATTTAGTGTTTTTAAGGATTTTACATTCATTTCAAAATAATAACTCATGGCATGTAACAATTTTAACAATATATTTTATCTAGGGTGACCATATTTTAGTTTTCAAAAAAGAGGATTGTAGGACGAGGGGTGGGGGGTTGGGGTCCTAGTTTTGGTATCAAAATATGTCATTTCCATACCAAAACTACATATTTTACAGTCACTGTTATAGAGATTGATCATAAACACAGCTAAAAAGCTTCCTACACTCTTAAAAATAAAGGTGCTTCACAATGCCATAGAAGAACCTTTTTTTGTTAAAATGGTTCCATAAATTTATTTGTGAATTTTATTGGCGAAAGAAGGTTCTTCAGATTATAAAAAGGTAAGAAAGAGATGGTTCTTTAAAGAACCTTTGACTGAATGGTTCTTTGTGGAACCAAAAATGGTTCTTCATGGCATCGCTATGAAGAACCTTTTAAAGCATCTTTATTTTTAAGAGTGTACCACAGTGGCCATCCTTCACAAAACTAATATCTACCACAGATTTGTCACAGAATGCAAAATGTTTCAATACAAGCATTTCAGTCAAATGGAATGTATGCAATATTTCAAACTTTCAAAAAATCAACCCGCCGCAACAGTTTAAAATCAGCCCAATTCCGTTGGAAAAATGCGGATTTGGCAACCCTACATCCAACACGAACTGCATCCGAAGCGATTTAAATACTCTGCATATTGATAGCGACTCTATGATGCGCGAAAATTATATTCAATATTAGAATGTTTGCGGGAGACAACCGTCCCGCGCAAGGCTTTAATACAAAAACGGAGACAGTGAATGGCGACTGTAGAAAGCAAAAGCCGAACCCCGGACATTTTGGGTGATTTAGGAATCCCGGCCGGACGCATTTTTTTAAGTCCAAAAAGAGGACATGTCCGGGGGAAAGAGGACGAATGGTCACCCTATTTTATCTAAACAGTTATAGTACACTTTATTTATGAGCGGATGTTTAGCTGTTTTCTTCATAATAAACTTATAATAAACTTATTTTTGGATCATCAGTCATCAAAGCTTGGTAAACACTTGTCACAGACATGGAGATAGGCCTATACCTTTAATTTCAACAAGCTGATTGCTCACTAAAAACACAAATCATGTTTTCGTGCCATTTGAAGTTTGATTTTGATTTGATAAAGTGGTGATATAATAAGTGCGTGATCTGTTTACTTACTTTTTTATTCCTATTAACGCCATTATTTCATTCATTCAAACTAATTCACGAACGCGGAACGCGCCGAACAAATAAGGCGGGACTTATCGTATGAACCAATCATAGCTAATTATAACCAGTTATATCCAATCATATCGCAAGAATTCATTCTCAGTTACCACCCAACAAACTCACTGTAACTTTACCTGCTGGTGTCGCTGTTGGACAGTTTTACTTTAGTAAAACCAGCGATTTATGCGCTTTGTCAATTTTTTTTTTTTTTTTTGTTATATTTGCTCTGTTTTATTTTTGTACTATGAATTTTTGTACTATGAATTTCTGTCTTGTCCAGTTTTTTGAGGAGACACTGCCTCCATTGCCTTCTCAGAGGAAACGACAGACAGACAGACAGACAGACAGACAGATAGATAGATAGATAGATAGATAGATAGATAGATAGATAGATAGATAGATAGATAGATAGATAGATAGATAGATAGATAGATGGATAGATGGATAGATGCATGTGTTGAGAATTTTGGGATACAGTAAAAACATCAGCTAGAAAAAAGTTGTTGAAGGCAACATCAAAAGCAGAGATTTCATCATCATGAGTGACAGCATGCTAGAACAGACTGCTACAGTGTCAGCTGAAGTCATCCTTTTACACAGATCTAAGATGTCTCATCGCTTATACTATCCACAGAGAAATCTTAGAAATGGACAGCCTGTCCCAAAACAGTTCAAACGGGAGTCATTCAGTCTGAGTAGTTTAGAGTTACAAAGTTCTTTAGATGCCATCAGGTAAAACTGATTCTGCTTTTAGCACTGAGTGCTGAAAGCTGTTTAAAAAGTCTCTTTTTAATGGATAGTTAATCAAAAAAAAGTGGAATTACGTACTCAGTCTCATGTCATTACAAACTTATATGACTGTCTTTGCTCTGCACTGTTGCCCTTTCAACTGTATACAATGAAAGTGAATACCGACCATGGCCTGTCAATCAAAAGTCTCAAAGAATAACAACTTTTTGGTCTGTTCCTTTCACAGATCTGTCATACGGCTTCAGAAGACTTGGACTGCTTATATGGTAATGCTTTTTTGAACCTGACAGCCCCGGTCTCTGTTTGTGCTTCACACTGGTTTGGAACGACATGCACGGGAGTAAATGTTCAAAACGCCATGTTGAAATGCTCATTTTTGGATGAACTATCCCACCATGCATAATATCCTCAGCTGGTGGTTTGGCGACAGACCGTAGGCGGTCACGCTAGTAGCTCGGCGGCTTCCCCCAGCAGTCGTGATAACAGATTGCATCCATACGTGGATGACAAGCTCACAGGAGCTCTAAGCGTTTACGGTTGGGGGAAGCAAATGAGCAGTGATGCAATCATGAGACAAGCCCACTGTGTGTGAGGAGAGAGGGATAAAGAGGAAGAAATGGGAGGATTTTGGGGGAGAAACAGAAGAAAATTGCTTCTTTATCAGAAAGAAAGACAGAGGCGGGTTTGAATGTTAAGTCTGTCAGGAATTCAGCAAGAGGAGGCGGTATGAATCAGGTAGTTCGATGTGAGCGTGTTTGTATGTGAGTCTGCCTTATTAGTTGCTTCGAACTGTGCACCGGCAGAGTAATTAAAACTTTGTTTATTTGTCATTTTGTCCTCCCATTCCCAGGAGAGGGGGTGGTAGAGACAGAACGACAGTGATGACAGTACAGAAAATAATTATCCCTTATCTCTAAGGGACGGAGCCTCAGAAGGTTACATGGTGTTTTAGGAAAATAAATAACATCCCTTTAGGAGAAATTATGCATAGATTGTCTAGCGAAATAAGCATGTTTTTAAATAACAATATATCAATTGGCGCCAGCGATTTTCAACAAAACAAACTCTCAAGTATACTCATCTAAGAGACAATTGCCCATCAGTTCTTTTCCATGTAGAGCAGCAGGAAGTGATTATGAAACCGAAACTCTAACAGTTTACATTCCAGCATCACTTTTTTTGGTTGTTTTGTTGATTTTTCAGTTGGCCACCCATTCGCGAGAGACGGTGAGCGAGAGTGAGCATGTACTGATTAACAGTCACCCTGAATGCACTGTTCGCGCAGTCTGCCAAGTAATCAGTTTCATACGAATGCCAGCATGACACCTGCAGCGAGCAAACACCGCCCTGAGATTAGACCCAACTCAGCCGTTATGAAGCTGCTGAATGCATAATGAACACAAAATGCTTTGGTTCTGAATGTCTAGCAGTCCATTTTAATACATACAATCGATAAAAAAAGATGGAGGAGCTTTTTATGTGACCTTTGTTTTGTTTCAGGTGAACTGTGTATGTGCCCTGTGTTGGTTGAGCGAGAGCTTCTGTCACAGATGAATGAAGAGGTTAATCTCAGCTCTCATCTCAATCCTCTTAATCTCCAAAGCCTGGAGCAGAGCAAAAACACTCCACAATTCCACTCCATCCCTCCTTAATCATCAAGGTCAGTGTACATACCACCCTCTTCTCCAAAGGAAACTCAGAAAATCAGAGAGGGAGCCAGAGCCAGCCAGTGAGACCGGGGGAGGATCTGACAGCTATGCATCTGTTACAGCAGGATTCATATTTCAATCGCACATCCTCAGAAATCACTGATCACCATATTCAGCAGATGCATGACTGAACAACAACATATTCCCACTGAAAGAAAGCAAGACTTACCAAATGAGTTACATTAATCATTCTAGAACCTCCTCAAGACTTAAAGGAATACTTTACCCAAAACTTCTATCGCAGTAGATGAATCATGTGAAGAGAAATAACAGGTACTTTTTGAACTATAGACTTGTTATTCTTATACACACCTATTGTTTCGCTTCAGAAGACATTGATTCATCCACTGGGGTCATATGGGTTAGCGACGCTATTGTTTGTGTGGTTTTCGAAGCGTCAACTTCTGGGTTACTAACCACTTTAATTATATTACACAATCTAGAAATGGCTTGTTTTTCTAAAAATCTTCACTTGAGTTTATCTGAAGAAGGACATGAGGTTGAGTAAACGATAAGATAATTGTCATTTTTGGGTGAAGCATCCATTTAAATAATAGTTCACCCCTATCATGAACTCACCCTCAAGTTGTTCCAAACCTGTAAACGTTTCTTACTTCTGTTCTTCTTCAGTGCATAAACTATTGACTTCTATAGTATGGAAGCTGCACGCTTTGTTTGAGCTCAAAATGACTGATAGAAAGAAAGTCAATGACTGAATAAAGATTCTATTTATTTTCCTTTTCCTTTATTTGCCTTGATTTGTCTTCCTGTTTACAGAGACTATGGCTGTGAGAGATCAGCGTGATATCTCAGGACAAATATTTCAGTTTTATGTCTCAGGGTGTGGGATTTTGCACACTGTTTCATAAAAAATGACAGATAGCCTCAGGCTACTTGTAACTTATTGTATTTTAATTGTATATTGTTATGTTTTATTCATTTTAATGTGTTATTTTTTTCTTTTTTGTTGCATGTATTTTTTTATTCATTTGACTAGCCTAATTGATTTATCTACAGCGATAAATATTAGTCTATCACAGCTATTAAATATGGCTTAATATGCTGCACATTTGTTATTTAATTTAATACTAAACAGCACTAAAGAGAACTGTAAACATAACCATATCCCACATTAATTACCAACAACAATGATATACTGTCCTTAAAAGAACATGCCACTATTTTTGAAAATAGGCTTATTTTCTAACTCCACTAGAGTTAAACAGTTGAGTTTTACTGTTTTTGAATCCATTCAGCTGATCTGTGGTCTGATGATCAGATTCAATGATCTATGCTAAGTTATGCTAAAAGTGCTACTGCCAGACCCGGAGATCGGCTGAATGGATTCGAAAACTCTAGGGAAGTTGGAAAATAGTGGCGTGTTCCTTTAAAAAAACAATCTGGCCCATGCCTATACTTACAAAAGCCCCAAACCATTTCACTGATTACAGAGACATGATTTCAATTGAAACAACTACATTTTTCCAACTGGCTTTTATTAATTTACATAAGTTTGTTCAAAACAGGTCATATAATTTAAAACCATATGCTTATAATTTAGTAAAATGTAGCTGCTAGCGGCAATTACTGGTATTCAAGCGCTTTAAGGCATTTAAGCACATAATAAAAAAAAATATTTAGTAAGCTTGTAATCATCTAAATTAATGATTTAAAAAGGCATTTTTGGCAAATCAAGGTAATTTACCATAGAAATATTATGTGTTTTAATGTTTATGACTGTTATAGTGCCAGCTGTGGTCTGATCTCCTTAAAACTTTGCATGCTTGTTAAGAATCACCTGTTGCATGTGCTCACCAGGTTTCGTGAAGATTCAAGTTTACCTTTAGACTTTATAGGAGTTTGGGTAAATTTGGACAGGCCTTTTTTCTAAACGACCCCATTATAGCTTCCCAAAGCATAAATTTCAATATTCTTTTTGAGAATTATTGAACTAGAGAGTCCAGAGAATTGTACTGCAGTGTTTTGTTCCAGATTGAGTGAAAAACCTAGGACTAGTAGGTTTTTTACATCTTCTCAATCATTTAACAAATGATTTAATTAACAACAGTGGTTCTAAAGGCAAAGGAGTTCTATCATATGATACAAATATTGTGTGTATGTGCGAAAAAACACGCAATGTACAATCGTTTATGCGTAGCTAAAGCCATTTTTTAATGTTCTTTTCCTATTATAGCGCCACCAAGTGGCCAGGCTCCATGATATTTTTCCTGCAACCTCAGATTGAGCTCTTACAAACGTGTTCTGAGTTTGGCAAAGATATCTCATTCCATTCAGGAGTTATAGGCATATTACTAAAAGTGGCCCTGTCCCTTTTGAACGTTTTGGCATCGCTTTGCGACGGTGAGTCGAAAGTTAAACTTTTTTCATTATTATTGATATTCACTCTCCAGAGAATCTTTCTGAACTGGTTTGGTTCAGATTTGGCAACAAACCTAGGACTAGTTTGCAAGAGTATGTTTTTCAAAAAATCCAAAACACCCAAAAGTTCACCACAATCAAATCTGTTGTTTAGGAGTCATGAGCGATTTCAAGCCTCTATGACTTAGGGTTTGGTCTGCACGATCAGTTGCTGATCTTTGGCCATTGTAACAATTACAATAGGCTTTTTTAGCGCTATACGTGCTTGAACTCTTTAATATAAAAATATATTTCAAATAGATCAAAGGACAAAATTAATTACATAAAATGTACTTCCAAGTTCAGTTTTTCTCAATGAAGAAAAAAGAAACAAGACATGAGTAAGTCAATTAGGCTGTAAGTCCTGCGACAGATGCATTACTGTAGCATCTTCTATAGTCTGAGCGTTGACTCTGGTAATTATTGTCATAGAGACAGATGTGCAGGCCAGATGATGTTGGGTACACATCATTGACCTCTTTCACGTATTTTACATGTCCATTAGACAGATTCATGCATGTGTAATACACCCATTAGTGAGCGGCACAGCTAGTCAGTGTCATCATGCTCTTAGTTTGATCTTTTTCACCTCTAACTATCACAGCTGCTGCCTGCTATTATGTAACTGCCATGTTTATGTGTCCCATCAGAGCTGCATGTGATCGCAGCTGAGCGTAGCCTTTCATAACTTGATTGTAATGAATTTTCAATTGTAGTTAGCTGGCTAAGGTAAATGCTTCTGTCTTTGAGGCAATTTGCTCTGTGAAGCGTTTTTGGTCCAAATAGCATATCTGGCTCGATGCTCATGAATTTATTTTTGGGTGAAAATGATCATGGATACAACCCAATTGCTTCGGGGGGCTGAGAAAATGACAGGAAAATTGTTCGAAAACGATATTCAAACAACGCAAGTCTGTTTTAGCACAGATAAACAAGAGGTCGCACACAGAATGTGGAAGAGGTGAAAAGCGATGTGCCATATGAGAGTAATTGGTTCAAAACAAGCTAAAAAGCTGGAGGTTATGTAATTTAACGTCACTGAGATTACAATTTTTTGATATTGCTGTGTTTTAACAAGCAGCCTCTTGCTCTGTCATTCTCACAGAATACATTAGGATATCAACGAAATGTCTGCAATTAACCACGGTTAATTGTTTTTGGTGTAGCCAGGCTGTTTTATTATTCTCCACAAGGAGAGCACAGACATTATCTTTAAATAGAAGTCAGTTTTAGCACAGAATAAAAAATAAATAAAAAAGGTAATTGCGACTGTTTATCTCACTATGGAGAATATTACATCAGTTACATCACGGTTTGATCAGTTATCAGATACACTGTAAAAAATTGTTTCAACCTAAAAAAAGTAAGCGTTCATGCTGCCTTAAAATGTTAAGTTTAGTCAACATGAAATGTTTAATTGTACTTTACGAAAACGTGGATATTTGAGTAGAGTAAACTTATTTTAAGGCAGCACAAACACTTTAAGTTGAAACACCTTTTTTACAGTGTACTCAGATGTAAACAACAGCATGGATTGCATTGCTAATGGACAACTGAATACGCTGTACTGCTAATTTATGCTGTCTAAACCACTGAACAAACATGTGGAAGCTGCTAAATCAAATAGAAAAGGGGTTAGTAAGCAGGAAAGGGTGCAATATTTTGACAAACTAAAGTTAATAGGTGGTAAAGATACAAACGGGCAGTATGAATTAAGATATTAGCTCAATATTTCACCTACCTGACTGGAAATGATAAGAACAAACACAAATGTTGTCAAGATTCTTGCCCTGGAAATCCTGGTTCAGTTTGGCCAACCACAAACGCCTTCTTTCCTCAATCTGTTTTTTTTTTTTTTTGGCAGTTTATAGTGCTCCAAATGTTAATCCCGGTCGACCGAATAGTACAGCCTACAATATGACAATAATTGACCATTTTCAACAGCAATAATCATTAAAATATGTGAGTTTTCTCAGTTCAGTGGCACTGTTTACATTCACCGATAATGTGTCGTGAAAACACTCTATTGACCTTTGGCAGGGAGTTTGATTGACAGGTGATCTGACCAATCATAACACTGATTCTGCTATTTTTGTCCGACAAACAAACCAGACAGGACAGTAGATTAATGTCAGTGGACTTGAACTTGAAAAATAGTGTGTATTGACATTTTTCCTTTGTTGAAACAAAATACCTTCTGATGTTCATTTATGTTTATTTCATGTTATTAAAGAGGAAGAGTTGAATGGTTCATGTGCCATTTGAACTGAGGCGCTACAGCGATCTGTCACAAAAATGTATTTATTGTTTGAATTAGTGATGGCTGCTTTTGAGCAGTGGTTCGGAGAATGTATCAAAATGCCAAAGTCACATGATTTCATTATAACTGCTTTGGAACGTTTCATAATTTCAATTGTTTGCCGTTGGGGGGTGATCTCAGTGAAACACTGAATCATGTGAGTTCATGGAGATCACCCCCAGCGGTGCACCACTGAACCAGCGTCTATATTTTTACCTAATCTCTGATTAGTTTGATCAATTTGTAGACATTTTTAACAAGACATTTGTGTAATTAAAAGGATGAGTAGTAGTAAATAGTCTCTTACTGGCCTGCTTAGACAAGCTCTTCATGAAACAAACAAAACAAGCCCTGCAATTTAAAAATAGTTATTTAAAAAAAAAAATATTACACAGACAGTTCATATTTAATAGTATTTTATTATTTTGATTGCATTTAATATATTACAACTTTAAGAAAACATTTGCATTGGGTTTGTAAAAGCTGTTTTTCTGCATGTTTCGGCATGAGGTTTTGTTGCATTTATACAGTTTTGACCAGCAGGCATCACTAGCATTTCGAAACAGTAAATCCTTTTGTGAAGCAATTGACCCTTAGCAAAACCTGTTCTCCTTAGTTACTGTTGCTATGTCCAACAAATAATGCTGCTTTCACAATACACATCATATTCTCACGCATTGAAAAATATATCTCGAAGCAAAGAGAAAACTGACAACACGGCGCCAGACAAGACAGAGCAGGTTACTTCTGGTATGAAACAAGGTCTTAGTTTTAAAAGGTTCTCATTTTTTAAGAAATTCAAACAATAAATACCATTTTGTGGCTCTTCAATGTGTCGTGACAGATCACTGTATTGCCTTATTTATTAGATCAATTAACATGAACCGATGGTCCTTTCTTATTTACTAAAAGCACAAAATAAACATGAATGAACATCAAAACGGATTTTATTTAAACCACGGAAAGACTTCAGTACACATAATTGTTCAAGTTTAAGTCCACCAAAGTTAATTTACTCTCATGTCTGATTTGTTTGTCGGACACAATGGTGGATTTGGCGTCATGATTGGTCAGATCGCCTGTCAATCCCTGCGAATGGCCAGTTGATTCAATTGATTTGACAAAATTTGAAAGCTGAGATTGTGTTTCATACCAAAAGTAACTTATAGGGCGGGTCTTTGCGAAGGGTCAAAATAAGACTTTTTTTTCGCAATTCTGGAAACAAAAATGTCAGAATTACAATATACTCAGAAGTGTGATATATACAGTACGAAATTTGCAAGATTTCCTTTTCATCCTCAAAAATCTGTTTACATCATGACTTTATTTCTATAAATTCTTACATGATTCTGTTTTTTTGTTTCTGTCACAAAATAAAAAGTTTTAATATCACAATTTTGACACTTTTTCTCACAATAGACCTTAGTCAGGGTAGCACCATATTTCATTTTTGACAGGATAGAAAATGAGGCTGTGAGGGACAGAAGTACAATGTGTTCAATAGACTATACTGTTGTTTAACAGCATAATGGTTGATCAGTTGATGACACAGCTTTCCAAAATACTTTCAATAAATAGAAAAACACCATAAAACATTTTTGAAAGTTTTGATATGATCTGAAATCTTTATACAGGGCATCCCATTGTAAAAACTGTAGGTTGTTTTTATCCATGTGAAATTCAATATGGCATCTAATCTGATTAAGTTATTACGAGTTTTTACTCACAATTCTTAATTTTCTTCTTAGAAGCTTTATAAATGTCTTGCAATTCCGAGGAAAAAGAACAAATTGTGAAATTAAAAGTCACAATTAGCCTGTTTATTTTATTTTTATCCTGTGGCAGAAACAAGCTTCCACATCTTTGTCTCTTGATTTAACGGAAATGTGTTTAGGACATTTATGAACTGGCATTACGCTGACAGAAAATGGCATAAAAATGATGTATTATTCAACAGATGGCTCTTCCATTTTTACTCCGCCAGATATTGATGTGTTGGCCTCCTTATCCCAATTAATGGAGTCACCACAGACATTTATCCACAAATGTTTAAGCATCCCGATTATAAATGGCATCCTTTAGCAGTAAACAAATTCTGTGCCACTACTAATGAGAAATCAAGATTTGCATGTCAATTTTGCAGTCAAACTTAGGGATTCGCAGCACACATATAAAGAACTCAGAGAACAAAGCCCAGGATCCAATCGGTCAGTGATCAAAGGGTGCTGTCCGGCAAACACGCCGTCTGGGACGGACCGCACAAACATCAATGAGTCGAATATAATAACAAGGATTACAAACCACGGCCTTTAAAGCCCGGAGGACAGGCAATCAGCCTTCTGCCATCCCAATGAGCAGGTCCACAAGACTTATGCTAATCAAAGGCTGTCTTTTCTCCTTTCAGTCCACATCTAAACCACACAGGAGAAACTAAGAGAACAGAACAAAAAGAGCAAACAGCAGAAACAGCTCCGAGAGGTTTGTTGTTCGCTGTTGGCTGTGATGGATTGGGCCGGCTCACAGCTGTGACTCAAGCTGCATTCCAAAAACGACCAGTAGACGTCACAGACTGTTTGGACATCAGAACCGCCAGACAATCTTTTCTGATAAACAAGAGTGGTTTCCTACATTCAATAATCACTGAGGCTGACTGTGATGGAGGTTATTTATTTATTTTCCATAGGTGCAATGATTGAGTGTGCTCGAAAAGACATGCAGTGCATGCAGTTGAATGCAGACACACATTATGGATGTGGTGATGGAGGATCTGGGTTCACACTGCCTCCTACTGGTTACACTGAGACGCAGCATTGTTGGTACACTATATTGCCAAAAGTATTGGGACACCCCCTTCTTATGAACAGGTTTGACTAATTTAGTCATTTCCAAGAGTACAAATCTTAATGTTTAAGCATATAATGATATTCTAGGCCTAGGGGATTGTGTTCTTCTAATTTTACAGCAACAGATTTAACAGGACTCTCTTCGATTCCTTTTTTTTTTTTTTTTTTTTTTTTATTGCCAACAAATATACTATTTACAGGTGATACATCAAAGGCCAACAAAACATACATGACTGTAAACATGATTTGTGTGTGCATGTGAGTGTGCGTGTAAGTGGTAATTATAACTGTGTCGAGGTTGGAACACAAGGGAACATGTAGAAAAGTACCACAGACATAATAAAAAAAATAATAAAAATGATGATAGTAGTATTAACAAAAATTAGAGGATGGAGGGTGTGAATGGTACTCAGTGATCAGGGTGAGGAAGATGATAAATGGCAGTAATAATAATATTAATAATAATAGTAATGATAATAATAATAATAATAACATTTTAAATGAACTACTTTAATCAAGAATGAGGGGAGGTTTGAGGATCAAGAAGAGGGCAATTCTATTAATATAGTAATTTAGTAATATATAGGATATATAAATAGAATATCTATAAAATAAAATAAAAATAAGGTATTCCTTATTATTATAAATATATATATATATATATATATATATATATATATATATATATATATATACACATACACATATACATATACACATTACAAAAAAAAAAAAAAAAAAAAAAAAAAAAAAACACTATTGAGTTATTACACAGCTGCCCAGTTAATCCCCTGCTCACGTCACCCGGACGGCCATCTAGTAGAGGTGCCGTGGAGGCACAGGGCCCTAACTCCCACCCCCGGGCCACCACGCACACATGTCCAGCTTACCCTATTTGTTTGTACTTTTATTTTTTAATATTTAACCCTTTTTATTTGTGATAGATGAATGTTCAACTAATGTGAGATGCATTAAAAGAAAAGTGTGACGTGCAGCGTGGGACTATCCCTGTGCAGTCACACTTACCCTATGTGTAATTTTTTTTTTTTTTTTTTTTTTTTTTTTTTCTCTTCATGATGTATATGTATGTGTATGTCAACTAATGTATAAAGCATTAAAAAGCCAGACATGTAGTGCTAATCAGTGGCAATAAACTCAGGGTAATCTGAAGGTAAAAGGACCCCGGCCTCCCAGTGCACCCACCTGCAGCCAATCCGAGCCACATAGAACAGGGTCACAGATGTCACAGCCAACTGGGGCCCAGAGGCAGAAAAGGAGAAAACAGGGGAGAAAAAAATAAATAAAAATTAATAAACAAATACAAAATAAAAAAGGGGGGGGGGCAGATGTGGTGTTAGGAAGAGAGTTGAAGAAAAGAGAGAGCGAGCTTGAATAAGAGAAAAAAAATAAAAATAAAATAAAAATTATACTTATATTAATAATGATAATAATAGTGTATAATGTTAATAATTTAAATAAACTTAAATACTTAATTAGGTGTGATATTACAACAATGTTGCTACCTCCTCTTAACCCTCTTTACCCCCTCAATTATTATTTATTTATTTATTTTTCTTTTCTTCTAGATATTGATGAAGTTGTATGGTTGAGGGTGGCTTCAGACAAAGAGGGTCAGCTTGTTTATGAGATTTAACCAAGAGGGTTGTAATTCTGATAGTGGTTTCAGACAAAAAGTGGTGAGTGGGTTCATGATTGTTGGAAGTTTACAAGAGATAACCAAGAGGAGTGTAATTCTGATGTATTTTTTGTGATTGAAGTGAACTGGTTATCCATGGACATGTACTCTATTAGTAAGTTTTTCCAAGATGCAATATGTATAGTATTCCTTGATTTCCAGTTCATGAGGATAGTTTTCTTGGCGATAGTTAGGGCCACTAAGAGCAACTGAGTGTTTGTATTATTTAAGTTGGTTAGTGATATGTCGCCTAGTAAACAGAGGGAGGGAGACAGTGGGACGTGACATCCCAGAAGATTTGATAGTGAGCCAGTTATGTTTTCCCAAAATGTTTTAACTGAGGTGCAATGCCAAATGGCGTGAAAATAGGTGTCTGGAGTGTTTTGTGTACAATGAGTGCATATTTCTGAAGTAAAACCCATTTTAAATAGTTTGCGTCCAGT
The DNA here is from genome assembly GCF_049309525.1 of Garra rufa. NCBI lineage: Eukaryota > Metazoa > Chordata > Actinopteri > Cypriniformes > Cyprinidae > Garra > Garra rufa. The sequence continues at coordinate 49,032,401 of NC_133363.1, forward strand.
TAGATGAAATCTATGAAGTACTTTATACTGTATAAGTTGCAGGTTGGCATTTTTTGTCATGAAGTAGATATTTTTGCAGATTTGTGTCCAGAAAGCGGCATCAGGAGTAATGGATAAGTCTGATTCCCATTTTGCGTTTGGTAGGCTCAATGTGTTGTCTGATTTTGATATTAACCTGTATAATTTGGAGAGTAGTTTTTTTAAGGAAGATATATTAATTAGTTCTGAGATTGGAGGTGAAAGGTCTAGATTAGTTGTACGAATGTCAATTTTTGATTGAATTGATGATTTGATTTGTGAATATTCCAAGAAACAATTACTCCCAATACCGTATTTCTGGACCAAGTGGGAAAATGGTGCCAGGTTATTATTTAAAAAGATATGCTGAAGTTGTGTTATGCCCTTTTCTGCCCATGTGCGTAAATTAAGTGGCTTCTTGTTAACTATAAAATCTGGGTTATTCCAAATCGGGGTGAATTTAGATGGTGCAAGCGTGGAGTTTGTTATTTGGTGAAATTTCCACCAGGCTGTCAGAGTTGCAGCTATTGTTGGCATTTTATAACAGTAATGTTTTTTGATTGTCCGGTTAAGGAAGGGTAATTCTGAAGTGTTAATGTCCTTACAAATTGTTTGTTCAACATCTAGCCATGTGTTTTCTGATGGGTTAGGGTGAATCCATTTATGTATATATTGGAGCTGGTTGTTGGTACACTATATTGCCAAAAGTATTGGGACACCTCCTTCTTATGAACAGGTTTGACTAATTTAGTCATTTCCAAGAGTACAAATCTTAATGTTTAAGCATATAATGATATTCTAGGCCTAGGGGATTGTGTTCTTCTAATTTTACAGCAACAGATTTAACAGGACTCTCTTCGATTCCTTTTTTTTTTTTTTTTTTTTTTTTTATTGCCAACAAATATACTATTTACAGGTGATACATCAAAGGCCAACAAAACATACATGACTGTAAACATGATTTGTGTGTGCATCACTCTCTTCGATTCCTTTGTGTACAGGTGCATCTCAATAAATTAGAATGTTAGCACATTTAAAACGAGACATTGAGAACTTTGAAAAAACACCGGTAGTGACGAGCACTCGACTTATCGTGACTAAATTCAAGATGGCGGCGACCAGATTTTTTCTTGCAGGAACTGTCTGTATAAATCTTCTCGTAAATAAACTACCGGTGCTTTTTATGAGTTCTCAATGTCTCGTTTTAAATGTCAGGGCCCTTGGAAGTCTACCAATGAAGTGTGGAGCTACTTTGTGCCTCGTAAATGGCATAAAACAGTGATTTATTTACATGGCTACTTCGATGCCCTATTGACTCTCATTGACAACCTGTTGTTAGCATCGGCTTACTGACCCCAGATTTCGGACAGCAGGACACAAACCGAGATGAGATATTCAAGGTACGTTCACACTCGGTATCATGATTCAATACACTTTAGGTCAAAATCACACCGGACTTCTCCTTTAACAGACACCGTTTTAAACCATCTAGCGTTACAAAGCTAAGCTTAATGTAGTTTTACTACAACGTACACAGTTTGTAAATCACCTTAATGCATTGTTCATTATAAACATTCGATTATGAATTATATTGAGACAGACGTACATAGAGAAGACGACATAACCGAGTTCAGACTGCATGATTTTAGCCCCGATTTTGACTCGCCGACAAATGCCCGAAATCACAGGCAAATCGGTGCTCGTTCATGTGAGTGACAATCACACAGTGTGAACTATCAAAGACGTGATCTGAGAGAATCGCCGACATGAAAGGTGAAAGGTGATCTGACTGAAAATCACATCGGCGATTACCTACAGCCAATGAGACAGCAACATCCAGGCCAGCGGGAAGTTGGGGGAGAAGTTACGAAGGTATAGACCACAATATCAACAAGAATAGCTTCGGCTTCTTTTCTTTTAGCTGCAAATGAGTGCACATGCAATTTGTATGACAAGCTTCTTGCGGGCTACCATTTTTTTTTATAATAATACCAGTCTCACGTGAGAGCTTGCACGCCTAACCTCGTGTTGTTTCCATGTCACTTCTCGCGTGTGTTTGGTTGTGAGACGTAGTTTGCGGACCGGGACAAAGTTGTCGGCGATTCTTCCTATTGTAAAGTCATGCAGTGTGAAACCCCCTGTCGCCGATCCATCGTGCAGTGTGAACACAGCAGCGACGGAATGCTACCCCAGATAGTCATGCAGTGTGAAAACATCTGACGCGATTGCTTTGAAAATCGTGCGGTCTGAACTCGGCATTAGTTACACTTCAGCCGCATTCATTGTGAAACGCGCTAACTTTAGCACATTAGTTAATAGGTGATTAGCAAAGATTCATATAAAAAGAAATTACACTCACTACTTCTGGTTAAGATGAAGCAAGAACACAAATAGTTACTGTCACGTGAGAACAAGGGTCTGGGTCCAAATGCAGGGAAAGTAAGAATATTTAATAAAACAAAACACAAATAAACATAAACCAAAAAGGCCAACACGGCACAATCAAACATTAACTCAAAACATAAACTGAACAAAACAAGAACACAGTCAGGAGCCAAGATCTATAATCCAAAATACACAGAACAACCATACAGAAAACAATGCAGCCAGAAAGAGTAGTGGGAAATGAGAGTTCTTATAGAAAAGTCCAAATGGTGAACAGCTGTGAGTGAATCAGTGTTAATGACAAAACAGACGTGATGAATCTGAGTGCAGTGCAGGACAGCGACCTCAGGTGGCTGAGGGAAAATCCACAGCCCCGATCATGACAGTTACAGACCCATTTTCAGCAGCAGCTTCGCAAAAACTGCTTTATACTGACCCTCGTTTTTAAAGCAGTGTGGTGAGAAAAGATTTGTGTAAACATGAACCCATTTAGGTAGATCAACGGCCACATTTCCTCAGTGCCGTCAGTTTACTTCTGACTCGGGGCGGGTCTATGCTAAAACACTACTGTCTATTAGGGGTGGGACGATACAGGTAACTCACGATTCAATTCTGTGGCGATATGTGGCCCACGATATCGATAATATCACGATTCACGATATCTACGATATTCAATATATTGGAAGAAATTTCATCAACGATATATCACGATATATGTGACTGAAAAAGAAAAAAATACCCATAATAAGGAAATCTTATGCATTTATTAATGCCAAAATTTCCAACACTGTGCAAAGAAATATGCATTTGCATAATAACTCACTGCCTCCTGGTCTTAAATGTAAACACTGTACAGCTAGACAGATAAAAGTGCCTGAACATTAAAAAACAACATGAACATTAACTAACATGTGTAAACCATGATACTGAAACGTCAGTAGTAAGTTACTGTAAAGTGCTTTATGTTAACCTGGACAGTGGTCTCATCAATGCATATTCTTCTTGAGGAACACTAACGCCTGTTTCACACATACTCCGTCTGCAGTGTGTATGCAGTCCGTGTGCGTTACGTATGCGATGCAGAAGCAGCACGGACTCGTTTTGCTTTCACACAGGACAAGTTTGCAGTCCGTTCCTGATCCGCGGCTGTTTACCACAAACACACCATTTATCCGTTATTTTGATTTCAAATACAAACGTGCTTTTTCAGCATTGTGATACTCTTTTATCACAGTACACTAATGGGTGCGGAAAAAAATACTCAACGCATACGCACTGCAGACGGAGTATGTGTGAAACAGGCGTAACTGATCAGCATGCTCAACTAGCGGGTGCGTCTTTGATTTGTTTTTCGTTATTTTCCGCCATTCTTCTCACTTCTCTTTTTTTCTGTGCTTCTTCTCTGATGTTGTAAGATAACTTGTGTTCTTCACTGGCCGCTGCTTCCGCCACTTTACCCCTATTTACTCGAACAGCGCCCCCCGCAAACAGAATGGTAGATATTGGGTAGTGACAGTGACACTGACGACGGGTAAATTAATCATTTGTGTTGTAATAAAATATCGATATTGGCCGTTAGTGTATCGATTATTTATTGCGACAGAGAGCACAACAATATATTGCAATATCGATTTTTTTTCCCACCCCTACTGTCTATCAACTATTGCAGGAGCGTCCTCTGTCAGTGTTATGCCACAACAACAGGCATCTGAGAACAGCTCGATATGAGAAGAGGCAAATTATTTTACTTAATTAAAAGAAAACTACTGGGTGGATCTTTGTCATTCTAGGGTGGTTGTGTACAAACTCTCCCAACACACATTTCACTTCAAACAGCTTGTAAAAGTGCATGTGGCACCGGATGACCCCTTTAAGTCTTTGGTTCTTTTAATTGTGATGATTTGGCTCACATTTAACAAAAACCCACCAATTCACTATCTCAAAAAATTAGAATACTTCATAAGACCAAAAAAAAAAAAACATTTGTAGTGAATTGTTGGCCTTCTTTTAAAAAACACACTGGACCACCAGTAGATGACATTGCTCCCCAAATCATCACAGACTGTGGAAACTTAACACTCGACATCAAGCAACTTGGGCTATGAGCTTCTCCACCCTTCCTCCAGACTTTAGGACCTTGGTTTCCAAATGAAATACAAAACTTGCTCTCATCTGAAAAGAGAACTTTGGACCACTGGGCTACCCTGGAAATCCAGAGGTCTCGCAAGAGCACAATTTTAATTGTCTCTGCAAGACACTCTGGTATCGAGCAATGATGCAGGTTACTGCAATACGTAAGCAATTCTGGGAACCAATCAAATCGGTGTATCTGATGTAGGCGGGCCAGAGGCGAGCTAAGCTGATGACGACAGCGCTGCGACGTCCGGAATCATTTAGTAAACATTGAAAGAGATCTATTCTACAGATGAAAACCAGTTGTTTGAAACGGCTTTGGCCGCTACAATGACTGAGTTAGACTTGGCTTTTCATTTAAAAGAGGAACAGAAAACCGCGCTCGAATCGTTCCTTTGCAAGAAGGACGTTTTTGCTGTTTTGCCAACTGGATACGGCAAGAGTTTAATCTATCAGTTAGCTCTGCTGGTAGTTAAGCGTATGGGGCGACCACGAAGAGGAACAGGTCTGAATCGGGCAATGCCAGATAGCATTCGGCAGTCTCGAGTCCTGGCTGTTAAAAAAGAAGTGGCGATAAATGTTATCGAACAAGGTCTACCGGGACAACCTGATCAGGATTGTGGTGGATGAGGTCCATCTCATTTACAAATGGTAAGAGTCACTTGGTAAACTTACTGTAACGAAAAACTGAACTATTCAATAGTAATGCAGTAGCCTAACTTGAACAGGACGATATGTCTCGCTGCTGAATGAAACGCTAGTGTCCATCCACATATTAGTTAATATAATGAATAGTTTGATCGGACCTAATTGTTTTATGAGGTTGATTCGGCTGTCGTAATAGTTATTAATCTGTTTATGTTATAACATTGAAATCCACTCTCATATGTTCACCATCGCTCTGGATACGTCACACCATGTATTGTTGTGATTGATCGTGGCGTTATCCAATTGCGTGCAGTGAGAGTTTCAAATGCACGCTTGGTGCCGCCCCTCGAGTTAGGTCCTTTTCATTGCTCAATGCCAGACCCTTAATCTTAATAGATTAGGGTCTGGATTTTTCCAGGCTACCACTGGGCAACAGTCCATTTCTTATTCTGCTTAGCCCAGGTAAGACGTATCTGACGTTGTCTGTGGTTCAGGAGTGGCTTAACAAGAGGAATACGACAACTGTAGCCAAATTCCTTAAAACAGCCTCAGTCTATTCCTTGTGTTTGAATTCTTGAACTGATTTTGCTTGAGAAGCCTCTCAAGGCTGCGGTTCTCTCGGTTGGTTGTGCATCTTTTCCTTCCACACTTTTTCCTTCCACTCAACTCTGTGAACAGCCAGCTTCTTTGACAATGAATGTTTGTAGCTTACCCTCCTTGTGAAGGATGTCAATGATTGTCTTCTGGACAACTGTCAGATCAGCAGTCTTCCCCATGCTTGTGTAGCCTAGTGAACCAAACTGAGAGACCATGGAAGGCTCAGGAATCCTTTACAGGTGTTTTGAGTTGATTAGATGATTGGCATGTCACCGTATTCTAATTTGTTGAGATAGTGAATTGGTGGGTTTTTGTTAAATGTCAGCCAAAATCATCACAATTAAAAGAACCAAAGACTTAAACTACTGTGCACTGAATTTATTTAACACACAAGTTTCACAATTTGAGTTGAATTACTAAAAATTCTAATTCTATTCTAATTTATTGAGATGCACCTGTATAAGGCAAGGTTCAAAACCAAATGATTGATTCAGTCAGTGTGGAAGAACTTGACCGGTCTGCAGAAAGCAAAGTCCTAATCTCAGCTGAACACCTCTGGTGTGACTTTAAATGCAGACTTTGAGCCAAAAACTCATCACCAAATACCAATGACTTGGACATACACTATATGGACCAAAGTGTGGGAGACCCCTTCTTTAGAACAGGAAAAGGCACTTCCTTAACTGTGGCAACAAAGATGGAAACAATTCAAGTATTTTAAATTGTATTTCCATCTCTGTTGCAACCGTTTTGGAAGTGTCAAAAATGACTGTACCCATAGTTACAAGTCATTGGTCATTGGTTGATGAGTTTTTGGCTCAAAGTCTTCATTTAAAGTCACTGCAGAGATGGGATTAGGACTTTGCTTTCTGCAGACCAGTCAAGTTCTTCCACACTGACTGAATCAATCATTTGTTTTTTAACCTTGCCTTATTGCACAGAGGCGTTGTCATGTTAGAATAGAAAAGGGCCCTGTTAAAGCTGTTGCTATCAAATTAGAAAAACACAATATCCTAGGTCTAGAATATCATTATATGCTTAAACATTAGGATTTGTACCCATGGAGTCAAACCTGTTCATTAGAAGGGGGTGTCCCAATACTTTTGGCAATACAGTGTATGTTAAGGTTTCAAATCAAGTAAATGCAAGAATGAGGCAAATATGCAAAATACTTTTTTTTTTAATCAACCAGTGTTTAAAAAAAAACACTTAAGTAAACATACAGACTTGGCGAACTATACACAGCAGTTTGAAAAAGACTAAATCAGATATGTACAAGATTAAGCATTAAAATGCCACTTTAGTAACAATTAATAACACAAATCTAATGACCTAATATATTGAACCGATAAATGGTTTGTACTTTATCAGTATTTTTTGAAACACTGATAGGGTCACTGGCATGTGTTTTGGTCAAGAATAACATGGTTTGCATAAACAACTGAATAGTCGAACATATAATGGAAAACATGCATATACAGGTAAATTTACACACATAAACACTTTATTTCACAAGATTAAAATATAACATTAAATACAATTATTTACAATGTCCGAAACATTACATCGATTCTTTCGGGTCATTTCAAAAACCCCTCCAACGTTTCTAGACTCACTGTGGGAATCAATGCGACTTCAAAGAAAACCCTGCAAAAAAAACCCAAAAATAAATAACTCAGACATAATCAAATGCCACAATCTGGAGTATTTAAATATGAACAAACTGCTTCATTAGCCAAATGCATTTAAGAAGTCAACATCTGCTGTAGGCAGGCGTAACATTAAATAATACATGTCAAAATGCCAATCAGGTTTGGGAAGAGCTTCAAAACAACACAGCGGTCATGCTGAGACTCAGATAAGCGAATAAAATCAACATTTTCTAAACATGAATTATGACTAAACTTCATCCATCTAAACTTCTCTGAAGTATAATTTGTCCCAAATGCCTTCTTTGCAAGGCTTGCCAACAAACTTTAAAAGCACATGATTTATATATATATAAAAAATCGTTCAAAACAGCAAACAAACTAGAAATGTTTAGACTTAAACACACCCAGCAAGAAACCTTTAAGTGTATTTGGATAGATGAGATAAGCTATGTCTTTGAACATAGCTGTATAGCATTTTGGGGTGATTTAATAAAAAAAATTAAATATAAATATAAATAAGTTATTCCTTTGAAGGCTTACCAGTTAAAGCAAATGATTTTACATAATATAAAAAATACCAATGTGCTGTGAAACTTTAGAAACTGCAAACAAAACTGTTCAGACCATAAACAAACCCTGTAGTTTGATGTGTATTTGAATGGCAGATTTTTAATTAAACATTTTGAACTTTGGGGTAAATAAAGTTTTATAAAAATCTATATGTTCAGGCCTTGTTAGTTTTTCGTTTAACACTATTTTAACTTATTTTAGATTTGAGATAATTTGGGGGGACTAAAAAGAATCTATTCCCATTAAAAATTAGGGCTATCACTAACGATTATTTTGGCTATGTAAATTATAACAGTTTGTGTGGAGCAGCATTTACTGTAAACAGAGCTGTCAAGATATGCACACACATAAACTATACACATGTAAATAATTTAAATATGATTTTTAAATAGGTTTATTATATCATGCAGCCATTTCATGAATTCTCGTTTGTGGAATGCGCCATTTCTGGTATGGTGCCGCTTACTCAATGCAGCCAAAATGAAACTGAGGATTTTTTTTAAAAAAGAATACCTGAAAAGAATCAACGAATCGCAACAGCCCTAGCTGTCACTGACAATTATTTTGGTAATCGAGTAATCTGTTGATTATTCTGACGATTAATCGAGTATTTAGATAATTATTATTTTTACTAAACAACATTTAATCTAATTGTCCATTTAATCTTTAATATTTGGTCATTTATTTTCTACAGAAGTGCTACAGCCACTGTAATTTCTTGAATATGTGGATCAGGGTTGCCAGGTTTGATCAACAAAATCTGCCCAATTGCTAGTCAAATTGCTTGTGTTTCGAGTGGGGTCTCTCTGTAAAAATTGCTTTCCGGGGGGTAAAATACTTTTTTTTTTTTTTTTTTTTTTTTTTGACAGGGTTGCCCTGGTAAAATTCACATTTTAGGGGATAAATATCACGTTATTGGGGTCGCTTCAACCCGCAAGGCATGGAGAACAACCCACGGCAACAGTGTCGGCAACAGGACGTCAACACATGTAAACTCAGAGTGAGGGTTTAAACTTTTATTTTGAAATCGCAATGAACAGTTAGCATGTTGAGAAAGATACTGATGTGTTCTTATGTGCTTGCCTAGGTTTATAAATGATTTACCTTACGAATCTGTTTAAATGGTGGATGTTGCTTTTCCAGATTAGCGTTATAATAAACCCAAACTGACAGCAATATGCAAAGAAGGATTTTGAGATGCTCCACACATGTGGAGCGGCATTTACTATGAACAGAGCCACTCTGAGACGCATGTACTTATGAATTTGTGAATTCACAAAAGCATTATGCTTTAATATAGTTTTAAATGGGTTTCATCATGTAGTCTTGGAAAACTAATAATAATGCGTTTTAAGGATTCTCGTCTGTGGAAAGTGCTACATATTTTGCCGGTTACTCGACACGGGTAAAATGCAATCAAGGATCTTTTAAAATAGAGTCCTCTAATTGAATTGAAGAATCATGACAGCCCATTAAAAAAATACACTATTTAAACTTACTTGTGTGCATACTTGCTCCTGACAACAGCGAGTTTACTGTCCTGCGGGCTGATGAGCATATCATGAAGTTTTCTGACCACGGGTGCCAGATCCTCCACACTGTACCCAGAGTGAAACTGCAAACACTGTGTCTGGAAACAGAAGTGGAACATCAGTCAAAACATTCACACAAACACTGAAGTGTAATTGTGAAGTGAAGCCAGATATCTGTGAAGCTATAATGTGTGTTACATAAGGGATGTGAGACTTTAAGATGCCTGCCAAATATTTCAGGGTGCGAGAAGAAAATGCCCTCAAGCTGTCAACTTGAGGATATGACGGAAACAACATGCGAAGAGAATATAAATGAACGCGGTGTTGTTTTAAGGTAAATTAGCTTCTTCATCTAAGACTTCACTGTACAGCCACAGAGGACACAAACCAATTACTCAAACGTGGGTAAACAAAGTCCAGCATCACTCTCATTAACCAAAACACCTTTGTCACAGTCTTAAAGGACAAACAATCCACTACTTAAAGAGTGTGAATCTGTGTGTGCAAGGACAGAAATTAGCATCCATAATGAGCAGTTACCAGGCCATCACAGAGCTGTCGGCAGCTTTAGCTCATTTAGTGCTATCAGAAGAGCACAGCGTACACAAACACGCACAGGGATGTCGAATTCACAGTAAAAGTGTCTATATGTGTGTGTAGCACCAAGAAACGGTGAAAATAAATGGTATAATTCATGAGCTCTGTGCTTATGCATACATTTTAAAAGCATGAAGGTAAACACATACCCATCCTCCCAGATCCTTAGTAACCAGAGCGATGAGCAGACAGGCAGAGGCGAGCAAAGACGCTCTCACAGGCACAAACTCCATCTCCAGCAAACTCAGCTCACAGATAAAGCGTGCCAGAGTCAGTGTGTCCATACCTGCATTCACACACTGCCAGAAGACGAAAGACTGTTAATCATCACACACACACAAACCACAATGAGTATCCCTACACTGACAAACTGCAGAGAGGAGAAGTAGTTTCATTCGCATACAAAACGCACACACACACAGAATCAGTAGCAGTGCCAGTACCTCTAGGCCATGCAGAAAAAGTACACAATGCTTATCTAACCTTCCAACATTCTGCAGTTTTCATTCTTGGCAAATTCAGCACACAATTACTAAAGGAAGTGCTTCAGTGAGCCATAGCAGGAATGCATTAACATGTAAACATCTGAAATGTTAAACTTTATTCCTAGCTCGAGGACAGCTCTTATACATAAACCAATTCATAGTGAACTTTGCCATTAAGCTCCAAGAAATAAATAAATACTGAATTATTAAATCAAAAGTGTCATATGCTGTTTTTGTTATTTTGGAGCTTAACAGCCATGGTCATCATGAACTGTTCTTGGAAACAAACCCGCACAGAGATTCTTCAAGATTTATTTTAATATACACTAAAATGATCAAGTTTGAAGATTAAATAGATTTAAAAAAATACATTAAAATAGTAATATTGTGAAATATTATCATTTTAAATAATTGCTTTCCATTTTAAAATTTTTTAAAACTTACATTTATTCCTGTGATGCAAAACTGCATTTTCGGGGTTTTAGCGTCACACGTCAGAAATCATTTAAATATGCTAATTTGATGTTGAAACATGTCTTATACCCCCTTTTTCCTTTTTCCTGTACATTAATTTGTCTACTTGAAATATTATTCGGTTTATACAGCAATCCTGAATATTTACATATTTATCCTCATCATTTTTTTTTTACCAATTGCTCTGTATACATTACTGAGGCTGTTAAGCTGATTTTGTTGTTGTTGGTTTTTTCTTGGTGTTCAACAAAACTCTAAAATATATATTTTTGTGTCATTTATAAATATTTACTAAATATTTACTTTTTGTGGAAACCATGATACATTTTTTCTGAATTCATTTTTGATGAATAGACAGTTATTTGAAATGGAGATATTTTGCAACATGATAAATGTCTTTTGATAACTGATGATAACTCACTTTTGATCAATATAATGTATACTTTGTGATTAAAAGTATTTTTTTAAAGAGACCACTGGGTATAAGACTTGTATGGCTTAATATAATGTACAGTAAATGATGTCTCTTATTTAAATATGTAGTAAAAAACCCAGGAAATATTAATGTTTTTTTTTTTAAATCCACATTGTTATATAGATATTGGGGCACCACTATTTTGATTACGTAAAACAGTTGCATTTGGAGAGCTACTGCCACTATCTGTTACTATTTTTACTGCAACATAACTCTGAAAATAAAATAACGTTACTGATAGGATATCCACAGCTATTCAAAGAGCTTATAGGTGGCAATGGATATAAGCGTAGGCTTAAACCAAATGCTGTACCTTCAATTTTCCCTACAAACAGTCTAAACGGTAAACGCCACTGGATATCACATTTACATTGTTTGTAAGCTCTTTCAGTAGCTGTGGTCTACTAAAAGCCTCAAAGGAATCAGGGCTAAAGTGGAGAGAACAAAGACGCAGGTCTTTAGAAGGTTCCATTCTTTACTCCTCTTATCGCTAGGAAAGCAGTGAAGACTTACATCGCTTCTCTTGTTGCCCCTTAACTAAAAATTACAACCAAAAGCCACACAATGCGGCATTGTATCAGTATTTTATCTTCCAAATTGCTAATTCCAATTTGTGTCGTGGTAAATATAGCAACAGATAGTGGCAGTAGCTCACTGAGTGCAACCAATAAAATAATGGCAGCCCCCATAGTCTGAAATGTGTAAAACAATGTGGATTTTTTAAATAATGTAAATCTTTTATAGGCTTTCTACTACATACTAGTGCTGGGCGATATGACGATATATATCGTGGGGACGATAGAAAAGTGTCTATCGTCCTATTTCTCTTCTATCGTTTCTATCGTCTCTAACCTAATTTTATCAATTACTAAAGAAAATATTGCATTAAATAGGCTATGACAAATGTATGATAGTGTCTTGTTGCTTTGCAATGCATACTCTACCCTATAAGTGATAATCAAGAATAAAAACGAACTTTTTCACAAAGAAACTCCGTCTTGTGCGACGTGACGCTTTACCTTGTTGCGAGTGCAACATGCTTTAACTCGTGAGTGCTTAGCCTAAAGATGGAGACGCAAGAGGTTGAAGATATGCCCGGAGTCGCAACAACAAACTGAAACTGCTACGCAGGCAGCAGACAAGAAGTACTTTTACCGACACGTGGGTACGTCAGTGATTTTGTTGCATTTTGGCTTCAAGAGCTCCGACACGGAGCAGAAGACAGTCATGTGCAAACTCTGCCAAAAGACTGTTTCCGCGCCCGACGCTGACGCCTGTTTCACGCCTGTTTCACACATACTTTGTCTGCGGTGCGTATGCGTTGCGTATTTTTTTCCGCACCCATGTTAACGGATCAGATCGTTCACACTGCACGCGGTTGCTGTCCGGTAGTGCGTTCCAGAAGCGGTGCGTTTGTAGCAGTGGAGCGATCCTTTCGGCACAGAGTCTGTTTTTGCTGCGCTGCATGCGCTGAATTAAAGTGACAGCGCATTGTTCGCTGTAAAAATGAACATGGATTGACACGGAAATGTACCATAAATGCATATAAATGCAGTCTACTGTGTTTCACAGTCAACACGTGGCTTTTTGGCTAGGTTTAAAATAGTGCAGTTTTAAATAAACAAGGCAACATAATAGATGCACTTGTCCAGGTAGAAAAGTTTTTTAAATATGTTTTTTAATAAAGATTTAATACGAAAGAAAGGCACAGAGAGCCGACTGCTTGTCTGTGGTAAGTTTTAATTTAAAATATTTGTGATAGCCCAATTTCAATATAAAAAGGAAGCTATGCTGTGTTTAAATGTGTTGCAACTTGCTTGAGCAACTTAATATACAAATCTAGAAGTCAAGTGCATTGAATAATAGCCTACGTTGTTTATAATACGTTGAGTTTAAACGTGAATATGTCTAGTAATATTGTATTAGTGTACTGTGATAAAAGAGTATCCCAATGCTGAAAAAGCACGATTGGATTTGAAATTAAAATAACGGATAAATGGTGTGTTTGTGGTAAACACCCGCGGATCAGGAACGGACTGCAAACGCGTTCTGTGTGAAAGCAAAACGAGTCCGTGCTGCCTCTGCACCGCATACATAACGCACACGGACTGCAGACGGAGTATGTGTGAAACAGGCGTGATACTTCATTTTGGTTTGCAAACTTTGCACTACAAGGTTGAAAAATGTTTATATATATATATATATATATAATTGAGTGCTTTTCTGCTCAGAAACTTGAAATGGCTGTGCATTTTAATAAAAAAAATAGTTTATTTTGATAATACTATTTAACTATGATGTGGATAAAAAATGTGAAGGCTACTGTAGCTCTACCTCCACCACACCTGTTGTCATTTGATACATTTATATTGCTGCACTAAAATGTATTTTTCTCATTTGTGACAGTTCAGTTAAATGTCACTTCAAATAACGAATAAAAATAAAGTTGCAAAAAAATTATGCAATGATATTTTTGTCAAACTTTTCAGAGAATAACTGAAAACGTACTTTATTTTGGTATATCGTGATATATATCGTTATCGTGATATAAAATAATCCATATCGTGATACATGATTTTTCCATATCGCCCAGCACTACTACATACTTTAGTAAGAGACATCATTTATGTTTACATTTAATATAAATTATCTTAAATCTTTTAAATGAAAGTGTAACTTCTGCAATGTTTAGAACAATATGAATAAGGGATAAGTAAACTATCCCATTATCAATAAACACAGTCAAGAAGTGTGTGAGTTTGTCTACTGTGCCCTAATCGGTTGACAAAACACTTGTAGAAGGTCCCTGGATAGAAGCTTTGGCAGGAATAAGTGTAAATGATCTGTTTGGTGCGTGCTGTAATTGCTTTTCTTCAGAAAACTAAGCCACCAATTAAAAAGGATTTTATTTTTATTGTGTTCTTCTTATAATTAATGTTCTTACAATTGAATATAATGGTATTATTTGTCAATGTGCACTTAAGGAGCTAATTTTCTTTGCAGAAAGAGCAATTAGTAAAACCAGCCATTCTGCCAACAAATAAAAACACACAAAAAAGACATTGTTAAATCACAGAGCTTTAACTAAAGCTCAATTAATTCAGCTGCTGTAAATGAGAATAGATCTGACAACAACAATCAGTGACAGCTGGTCATACACACACACACTGATTCCTCAGGGAATACAGAGGAAACAAACAGGTCACACCTGACAAACACAAAGCGATCAACGCATGCTACCCTGCATGGTCTTTCTTTCTGACTTTGACAAACACACACACACACACACACACACACACACACACACACACACACACACACACACACTCTCTCTCTCTCTCTCTCTCTCTCTAGATGTTAATCCTGGTGTGTGTCAGCTGACTCCAAAGGAGTTCCACCTGTCTCCTCAGTGAGGGTATATACGTGTGTTATTTCTCACCTTGGCGTAGCGGCGGAGGAAGCGGTATGGAACCGGAATATTGATGTCAAAGTTCAGCGCCTGCAGGATGCTGATTTCCATGGTGATGAGCTGAGAACGCTTGTAGGCATCATCACAAATGTATAGGAAATCATCTACGCAAGGTGGGGCTCGCTCCTGTGAGGATACACCAGAGAGATGATGGGTAACAACTGAAAAAATCACATAGTACTCACTATTTTTTTAAAGCATGCAATATATGTAGAATGTGCACAGTTTGCAAAAATACAGCACACTGTGCGAATACTGCAACACGCAATGCAAAGTCAACTTGTGATTTTCAATATCACTTTTTAGACTTTTAGACCTGGAAAAAGGCTTTTTTACACAACAGTATAGAAATGCACAAAAAAGAAAAAAAAAAACAAATTATTTCTGAAATTACAAATGGACATGCAACGATGATAAGCAACCTACAGTGGTTTATATATAAAATAATAAAAATAATAATAATATATGTGACCATGGACCACAAAACCAGTCTTAAGTAGCACGGGTATATTTGTAGCCAAAAATACATTGTATGGTCAGATTTATTGATTTTTCTTTTTGATGCCCAAAATCATTTGGATATTAAGTAAAGATCATGTTCCATTAAGACATTTTGTAAATTTCCTACATTAAATATATCAAAACTTCATTTTTGATTAGGGATATGCATTGCTAAGAACTTCATTTGGACAACTTTAAAGGTGATTTTCTCAATATTTAGATTTTTGCACCCTCAGATTGCAGATTTTAAAATGGTTTTATCTCAGACAAATATTGTCTTATCCTAACAAACCATACGTCAAAATGGGAAGCTTATTAATTCAGCTGTCAGATGATGTATAAATCTTAATTTCAAAAAATTGATCCTATTATAGATCCTATTTTACTATTTAAAATAACTGCTTTCTATCTGAATACATTTTAAAATTTATTCCTGTGATCAAAACTACATTTTCAGCATCATCACTCCAGTCTTCAGTGTCACATGATCCTTCAGAAATCATTCTAATATGCTGATTTGTTGTTCAAGAAACATTTTTTATTATTATTATCAATATTTAAAACAGTTGAATGATGTCAGGATTCTTTGATGAATAGAAAAAAAACAAAGCTCAGCATTTATCTGAAATAAAAAGCTTGGAGTCAGTATTTTTTTTTTTTTTCTTTTTTGGAAAAAAGTTATTGAAATTAATACTTTTATTTAGCAAGGATGCTTTAAATTGATCAAAAGTGATGATAAAGACATTTATAATGTTGCAAATGATTTCTATTTCAAATAAATGCTGTTCTTCTGAACTATCTATTCTATTCATCAAAGAAACTTAAAATTATACTTAGCTGTTTTCAACTTAATAAATGTTTTTTTGAGCTGCAAATCAGAATATTAGAATGATTTCTGAATGATCATGTGACTGGAGTAATGATGCTAAAATTCAGCTTTAAAATCACAGGAATTAATACTTGTTTTTAAATAGAAAAAAATTATTTAAAAAAACTTCTACTTTACTGTTTTTGCTGTACTTCAAATAAACTTCTTTAAAAAAAACATTACAAACCTTTTGATTGATAGTGTATATTACTTAATTTATTACAAATATATAATATATTAGGGGTGGGCATAGATTATTTTTTTAATCTAGATTAATCTAGATTAAATCTTGGAATTAATCTAGATTAATCTAGATTAAAATGGCTAATTTGAATTCTGCTGAAGGCATTTTCAGAATGTGTGCGCTACCCAAATAATGACTAAAAGTAAGTCTTCAAGAACGGGCCATGTGGCGCATTAGACCAGGCGCTCATCTCCTGTTTCCAAAATGCATCACAAACTGCTTGACAATTGCATTTACAACATAATTACCTATACAAACTTGTGTAACCAAGTACTTCTGCGCAAAAGGCTGCATGACCTGCGCATTGCCGTTAAATACACAGACGCGCACGGGCATGGATTTCTGCATGCATAGTCTTCCATTAAACTGCGTTGCTTTCAGAAGCGTCAATTCAGTAGTTGCATATAGTTTAATGTCTTTATTTCGGGATTATCAAAGTAAATTATAACTCAAACTTGAGATTTTACTGGGGCACAGAAGATTTTCACTGGGGCACGTGCCCCAGTAAAAAGGGTCTAGCAAAGCACCTGCCCTGAAGCGGCTTCATAACTGCATCCATGTTTGCACGTCTCATTTGATGCGGTCATTTCACAGAAGTTGAAGACTCGTTCTCGCCCCCTACAGTGCAATTCGACTAGGTATACGTCATCCGCGCTAAAATATCAAGGTGAAAATCATCATAGCTTACATAGTTTAGACACAGCTCTCAACCCAACTTTTAGAATAGATTAACGGCGATATTTTTTTTAATCGCCCGATAAGAGTCTCACGTTAACGCCGATAGCAGCCCACCACTAATATATATATATATATATAAATATATCGGCGTCGGCCGATATCCGTGTTTAGTAGCGCCGATTTAAAGTCAGGCACGTGTTATTGGTGCGGTAAAACGCGCTGCTGTGAAGGACCCCAAGCCAAACTTTTGTAAGATTCAATAACAGTTCTGAGAGATAAATGTAAGGCTTAAATTCTGTCCTATGGCCATATATTTACTATATATTACTAGTAAACTAGGAAGTGTTGCTTTCCTTTAGTGAAAGAAAAGCATAGAACCATTGGGAACTGGCATAATGCTACAGCTGGTTAAAGGTTTGCTTGCAGTTAAAGGTCCACTGAAGTGCCAATAGCCAATAGCATTCCATTGATATCTGCTCGGGCCAGAGCCGTTGAGCTCGGGTAAAGCCGCATTTGTGAGCTTATGACAGCTACAGACTAATAAATTACCCCACAGATTCAATATGAAACTCTTGCTAAAACAAAATAGTAATCATAATCATGCTGAGGCTGTGTAGTTTAATACATGCCGATCGCACATATGAGCGCATATGATCTGCTCGTGTATTGCGTCTCTGTGTAGGGGGCGGGACACTACGGACTCTAGAGAGCATTTGATTGGACAGAACGTTTGATGAGAAACTGAAGTGCACGGTGATAACATCAAAATCGTTGATTCATATTGGCGGAAGTGACGAGACTAAGTTTTGAATGCCCATATCTTGTGAACGCGAATTTTGTCGTTGTTTTAAAGCACACTAGCTTATAGATAATCTTAAGGGTAATATATTCATACTAAAAGCCAAAAAAACTTTAATTTTGATTTCAGGGGGACTTTAAGACTGTAGTCGAAAACGATCAGCTGCTTGCTTGCTAACATATTAGCCCCAGTGTTATAAGTTCTGTTTTATTTTTCCTGTATTGGAGTTGGAGAATTTCACTGTGTGCGTGGGGTAGAGAAGGTGGCGGCTCTCACAAACAATGCAGCTTTGCGATTACTCCGCCTCGCTCGGAGACAGTGGGTCTGATAATAAAAAAAATGCATTCTTGTGGGTGGGTCGCGCAATAATGATGTAAACATTAACTACATTTTCTAAAATCTGAACTTGAGTTTTGTGGTCAGGACCGTGGCGCCAGCTTCCTTTTAAATATATTTTGATGATTGTACCTGATGCACCCGCAGCGTCCTCTCCGTCACCTCAAATACTGCTAGTTTATAACTATGGCCACGTCCAGATGTCAGTAAACGTTATTTTTATTTATTTATATTTATCAGCATGGATTTGGCTTAAAAGCACGAATGATTAAGCGTAGCCTATATAAGTGTGCAGCGATGTGAAGATCAGCTGTTAAAATGAACCATCCATTCATCATATTATCATGCAAAACTAAGAATTAGAATAATTGTAATAGGAAGATCGTGTGGGGTTAGCTAAATCAGAGAAAAAAATATAGGTGCGGGTGCGTGGCAGGCAGATTACACTATTGCCTGATTTTGCTTTATTTCGTCGTCAAAAGTAAGATTTTGCTCACTTTTGCCATCAAAAGTATTCTGAAACAAGTCACAACTGAGCCGCTTTGCATCTCCATTTAAACAGCGGTGTTTCATTTCAGAATGAACGTGCGTTTTTAAACGAATCTAGTGAAATGATTCAATTTCCCATTCATAAAGACAGTCATTTGCTTTATTCAGGAATGAATCAGCTGTTCGAACGAATCAAATGAATGATATGATTCAGTAATTCAATCAGTGTCTTGCCGCCATCTGCTGGCAGGTCCTCTCAGTTATATAAATCATTTAAAATGTCTGTATTCCAAATTTTATATTTAAAACATTAAAGTTTAACATTAATCTCAGCTCTTAAACTTTTATGTAAATGATTAACAGTTTTTATATTATCTGTTTTATATATTTAATACTTGGTCAGTTCAATTTGTTTGGTTAACTTTGGTTAAATCTTTTATAATAACACTGGGCAGTGCACAAAATCAAGATCCGAAAGATGGTTCATTGTGTTCATTGTTCATGATGTTAAGTTTAGAAATGATGTGCATCCACTTATTATTAGTGTGACATTTTAGCATGCAAATAAAACCCATGTCGGTCGATCTCTTATATATATATATATATATATACATAAACTGTATGTCAAAAGAGTAAAAGAACAATTATTCTGGATAATAAAATATTATACATTTTTAGGATTTGAAAGCACCTGGATCTAGACATTAAGTGCACATTTTTAAGCAGTAACTACATTTCTATTAGGTTGTGTAAGTGTGTGTGCGAGATAATGAGTGAATGACTAAGTCCTTGAGTAATTACGTCTAAGCCCAGAAAACTATCAGCTATCATAAGAAAGCATATGTCTTACCTCAAATTTAGAAGCAATAAGCATGGCAGTGGAACCAATGAGCTGCAAAGACTCCCGTTTGGCCTGGCCCGCAGCCAGATAATGATCCGTCATTTTCACAGCCAGGTACAGAGTCTCATGATTCAGCTCGAAATTCTCCTGCAGAATAAAGAGCAAGAATAAAGTCAGTGCTTAAGCCAGCAAAAGCCAACAGTGCTTTACAAGACTCATCAAAACAGCACATTTGAAACGATGACAAACACTGACACTTACCTGGACTTCAACCAGCCAGTCCACCAGAATCGCTCTCATATTGCTGTTCAGACTTGGCTGATCAGCCATGTAGTCATGCAAGACAAACTTTTCCTGCAAATAAAAGAATTTTAGCTTGATGTTGTCTGTTTTTCAACTTGCATTATCATTAAAGAAGAAGTTCACATCCAGAATTAAAATTTCCTCAATTTACTCACTCCCATGTGATCCAAAATCTTCATGTCTTTAGTTGCAAAGAAATTAAGGTTTTTAGGAAAACATTTCAAGATTTTTCTCAGTATAGCGGACTTCAATGGGAGCCAAAGGGCTGAAGTAGAGGTCTGCGGGACCCGACCACATTTCTTGCGGCGCGGGAATAAATTTCCAAATAAAAGCGGTTGCGGTCGGTAACTCTGGTGCAATTCGAACGGGAGCGGGCGGTAACAATATACCGTTCCCGACGTCTTTTCTGAACAACAAATCTGAGCTTTACTCATTCTTATCGAGCACCTGTAGGCTACAGCCTGCGCTCAAAACTGTTATGCACTCGCAGTGTTTTCTGCGTCATGCATTTTATTGGCAAGGTCTCATAGGCGCGGGAAGTGGGGGTACTGATGGTGTTTTTTCTGTGGGCAAGTGCGCAAAGCCATGTTTGGAGTGCCAAAATCTTCATAAGGTTATGCTGACTGATTTTTCTATTTTTCTTTTTTTTTCACTTTGCCAAAACAACTTATACTACTGTTTTGGCAATTAAAATAGTTCAGTTTTGCATGTAATGGCAAAGTGGTTATAATTTCGTTTCTTTTTTATAAAGTTAATTTAGAAAAAAAAACGTTTGGAGCATTTTTTGTTCGTTAAACGTAAGCTTTTTGTTTCTTATATATATATATATATATATATATATACACATACACACACACACTTTTATATATATTATTATATATATATATATATAAATAATAATATATATAAATGTGCGCTATAGGCGCATATCCAATCGTTTGTGTGGAGAGTGGAACGCGTTTTATATGGAGGCGCCAGCGTGATTTCAGTAGCCTACATTTTCAGTGGAAGCTATTTAACCGTTATTTTTTGTCAGACATGATATATGTAGAAAGCTTTAAATTAGTACTTAACGAAATAAAACAAATCGAAAACAAAAACTCTTTTATTATGTAGCTAATCCGTAAAGATGCATTTCTCTCTAATGAGGACGATCTTTAACTTCCATCACTGACTCAGAAAACACCACTTTATAAATAAATAATTTTAAATATCTCCTTGCTATTTCACAGTCATGGTAATTACTTTTGCCGGTGCTTTGTGGCAAGCTTTAGCCTACTGCGTGCACTTGAACGCAGAACCCTTCCGGCTGCGTCATGCTAACATGGTCTGGTGTTTCCACCAGCGCTGCAATTTTTTTTTAATCACCATTGAATGTCTAAAATATAATTTTAGCCCGCATTTGATCTATGACGGGCTGAATGCAGAGCTATAATACGTCTTAAAAGTGTAACATGGAAATATAATGGATGTACTGCGGAAAAAAAAAGTTTTATATACTCTGTATTGTTTCCTAATAGTTAAATGTGAGATTCTGGAAACGAGAGTTAAATTTAGCGGGAACGGTCGGGTCGGGAAGAAAATTATTCTAAGCGGGCAGCGGGTGAACAAAGCGTGAATATATAGCAGGAGCGGGTGGGTGCGGAATAAAACCTTGCGGGAGCGGGACTAGAAAAGCAGTCCCGCGCAGACCTCTAGGCTGAAGGTCCAAACTGCAGTTTCAACATAGCTTCAGAGTGCTCTACACAATCTCAGCCAAGGAATAAGGATCCTATCAAACTATTTGCAGAAAAATCCTGGAATGTTTTCCTCAAAAAACTATTTATTTGCGACTGAAAACAGAAAAACATGAACATCTTGGATCACATGGGGGTGAGTAAATTATCCAAAAAAAAATTTATTCTGGAAGGAAGCTTTTTTAATAAACATTACTAAACAAACCTCTCTGCTCTTAAGGTAGTCAAAAATCTCTTTGGCGTACTCTGCTGTATGCGTACAGTCATCGAGGTGCTCTGAATCAATGTCAAACTCTGAAGGAATCTGAAAGACATAGTTTTTTGTGTTTATAAATCTGTTATCAAGAAAAAACCCAAGTCCTGATAACCCCCAAAATATTAAAGAACATGCCCAGCAGGAAGAGTGATGATTAATTACATTAGCACTAATTTGAAAGTTAATTTTTACTTCTGCTTCTACATTTTCTTTCTGGTAATTAACGGCTTCAAACTTTTAAACGCTCCAAAAACACTTTGGAACAACTGGGTATTTACATTCTCATAAATATTCACATTCATGCCAGTTTTGTCATGGTTTAATAATATCCTGATCTTGGCCTAGAACTAGGCCTTACCTCTGGAGGTAGTAGGTGTGGAGGAATTGGAGCTTTGGAAGAGGGTTCTTCCAATTTCTCTATTTTTGACTCCACATTCTTCAGCTCCTCTAACTTTTCCTCTGAACTGACCACAGATCTGAGGGAAGAAAAGATAAGCAATCTGCATATTCTGGGCCAATCATCTCAAAGTTCTTTCAAAACACCTCAGTGTATGGTAGGCTAAAGATAAAGAGCCAATAAAATAAGACTTACTTTAGGTTAACATCATTCTTAGAAAATATCGAGACCTTCTTCTGCAGCTTCTTGACAGGATCTTTCTTCTTGATGGGGTTGCTTAGCTCAATCTTGTGTGCCTTTCAACAAAAAGTGCAATTTAAGAGTGGATTTTCTAAAAAAAAAAAACAATTTATTCTTTTTTATTTAATCTGAGACTTTAGGTCAAAGTTCAGCCTGGGAAAAACTGTTAACACAACACTGTACTTTAGCTTTAATTTGTTAAACGAGCAATGAGTCACACCAAATCAATCAAACTGGTTTGATCTGAGACAGAGGGAATGAATACAAGGTGTTAGACGACGCCAAATAGAGCCATCATTGCAATTTGCATATGAGAGCACCTCACCTGGAATCCCAGACCCACCAAAGAGTGCCCATCTGAGTTAATAAAAGGTGAGATCTCTTGCTTTTGTGTACAGTCTGTAATTTACTGCTCGGGCATGAATAGGATTTCAATGAGCTTATGAGCCATGCAAAATCTGTGCCGATTTGCATCATTCAAGCAAACTCCTGGTGTTAGTGTGGTTACAAGATAGACGCTTAACACTTACTGGTTTGACATCGTCAGAATCAAACCGAGGGGCCAAAAAACACTGAGAGACAGCCTAGTCAGGCAACATAAACCAATGAAATGGTGTACAAAAGCATGTATGAACAAAAATTGAAATAGCACCCTTACATTGGTGATATCAACAAAAGCGGTTCTTTTCTTAGGGGCCCCTTGGGGAGAATTAGATGAACGCTTGGTCTGGAGCCCATCCTGCTCAAACACATCAACACAAGACTGATCAGATCAACAACAATCAAAATCAGCAAAGCTCTAATTCATTTAAAACTGACATAATCTCAGTGTATACCTGGTTCTCCAGTCCTTTGGGGTGAAGTTTGGGGATTTTACTAGTGGTGGGTTTTTTTCCTCTTGAAAACGGCATCTTGATCATTCAGAGTTAACTTATATTCTGTTTGAAGTGCGAAGTATACAAAGAATGAATGGAAAGGTCACCATACACTAGTGATACATAGTGCACACTTCTATCAGACACACACTTGTTATACACCTCAAGGTTACCAAACATTGAAACAAAGCTTGGTATAGAAATTGTTTTGATCGCAGGAACCATCAAGTCGGTCGGTAAACAACAACAAGTGACCGTTTCATTTAGTTTTACAAGAAATAAAATCATAAGTTCTGTAAAACGACCTTACCTTTTTACAACACGCTGAACAACCTCAAAGCATGAAAATATTTTGAAAGAGAATGCGTTTAAACATCCACGAAAAGCACAATGAAAGCTATCCAGACTGAAACCGACACAGCTCCCTACTGTCTGCATGCGTCCAAAACTACACACAGCGATCTGATTGGCCGCCTGCACCTTGCCGTAAGCCAATGAGCGTCGAGCTAGAATGCCGTTGTTAAGGGGCGGGACAATAGAATTTTCAAAAACATCCTAGCAACCAATAGGAAGAGAGATAGCGTTCTTTTGACTTTTGAGTAAGGCGGACGTTGAAGGGAATGTGGTTAAATGACACCAACTGAGGTTCCGCTTATTAGATAAAATAATTTTAATAGTTACATAACTGCTTCGCTTCTTGTGAACATTATTTATGTTATTCTGTTTACAATGAAGCCACACCTCCTAGCCACCCACGCGCACACTCACGCAGTGTATATCTTTCACACAGGAAATCAGCATAGTCTGCAAACTGCCTGTTTTATCAAGACGAACTTGTTTGACTGATATCTCTCAAAAAGGTATGAAAAATGATATTTACGCTGTGTATGAAGAGGTGAATTTATCACTCATTTTATTTATTTATTGTAGGATTGATTTTGTTTCACTTAATTATTTTTTGGCTAAAATTATGTTTTCCCTTTTTGTTTTAACATCTACAATATGTTAAAAGCTAGTCTGCGTGCTTTGCTCTTGTTGCTCAGCAAATGAAAAAGATTAATTATATGTAAGATGGATTCAATTGTCTCCCAGTATCAAATGTGGGGATGAAAATCATATTATCATCCATTTTAAAGCCATGTTATTTGACATTTGATAGATTGGGTCACATGTGATTACTGGTGAGATGCCTTTCATACTCTAATCAGCAATTTTAAGGTGCAGTCTCAAGAACAGCGTTGTTCTACAACCACACATGTTTCACACATGCTTACCAGCAATACCAAGAAATATGATGAATCCCACCTTCTACAGCTTTTCTTTAATAGGACATTTGATGTCAAAGCATTTCCTTGGAAAGCCATTTGTGGTTTATTAGAAAAGCTCCTTTGAGCGTTTCATGTTTCCTTTGAAAATCTCAAAGAATTATAATACATAAACAATAAATTAGAAAACCAAAGACTTTTCAATGTAATGTCTTCCACAACACTGCCCATGAGACCCCATTCTTTTGAAATGTCCTCAACGTTGAACTTGAACCTACTGCAGCTAACAGGTTATGCATGTGTTGTAGCATTCGTTGCCAAATGAAATAAATATGTGGTTGCTGCCGCTGACTCAGAGTGCTTTACAAGTGTTAGACTGAGCCGATGTTTATCAGAGCTTAAACAGACATCCTCTTGCAAGCCTCTTTTCTGTTTCTCTTCACACTCATAATGCAGCCTTTACCCAACACGACATTGCATTGGGTAAAGGTTGCCTTATGATCTAGAACTATGATGTCTTGTATCAGCCTTAATTATTAAATAAAAGTCTGCAGAAAAATGCAAACTGAAACATCTACTCTAATGCTTTCATACTTTCCTGTCAGTCACATGACTTAGTTCCTGTAAGTGCAGTTCATCTAGTGATCGCTTGTGGTTTTCAGTTCTTTTACTGCGCATTTGAGACTCACATTTCTTTCGTTGCTTTGATTTTAAATGTACTTTTCTTTGCTTGATTTCATTCCTGACCTCTCACCATTATCAAATTTTGTGCTCTCAGGATGTACTAGTCAAACACTTAAAACAAGTTAAAACATTTAAACTATTTCTGGATAAAATAAGGCGTTTATGGGGTGCGACGGATAACAGTCAAACCATCATATGCTGTTTTTCAGAGAATAGGGCTTCTTTTGTCCTCAGTGATAATTGAGTAATATCATGCACCCCAAGAGGATCTTGAACATCTACCTCCAAAGAAACAAAGCCTTCAATTTCACTTGGCAGGTGTGTCAGAAAAGAGTTGGAACCAAATTAGGCAGGTTGTTATGTCTCCAAGAGCATTATTAGGCAACTCTGCAATAGAATATCAATGAACTTTCGCCCTGAGATACATAGAACTTTTATCTTTAAAGCCCAATTCACACTGCACATACAAACACCAACAAACAAGTTGGCCGTTGGATTTGGAATCTCATGAAAATAACTACACAACAGACATAACAGGGATAAGAGACTGATCCAACAAATCCCAACCTACATGTTGTTTGGTTTTAAAACTAAACAACATTTTATTACTATGGATGGACAGATATAAAAATTCTGACTGATAGTGATAAGCCAATAATTATTTACCAAAAACACTTAGATGTTACATATATATGTCAACCCCAAATTATATTTTGTCTTTTTCAGATGATTAACGAGGATTGGCTGTGCAGCTCATTTAAACTGTGTGATCTAGTCACTGCAGAGTCTGCTCACTCTGATGTAAGTACAGAAATTTTAACATATTTAATATATTAAACGTATATGAGCCATTTACAGAATTGGTGCAAACTGCTGTCCCACAACTAAAAAAAACACATTTAAAAAGCATTTAAGTATTCCAATCTTAGATGTTTACTAAGATCCTTTTATTATCTGTTAAAACCCACAATAATATTTCAAATATCAGTAAGCTTAGTAGTAAGCTTCTCAGTAAGCTTATCATTTAGTGGGTACCTGCAATTGGGAGGTGGCTGTTGCCAACCCAAACCCCTAAATTTCAACTTATGAAAATGATATCAAAATAATTTTTGCATTTGATTCTATTGTTGTTGTTAATAATATCTTTTTGATTTGTTTTTAAAAACGTCAAGTTCAATTTTGTTTTTTAAAGTGAAGTTTTTTACTTTTTTTGTAATTTATGAAACTTTATGTTTTTAAAAAAAAGTGTCCCACATTTTCATGTCACTACCAAAACAGTTTGTTTTATCATGCATTTACGATCAGGAAATATCACTCTCTCTCATAGCTACATGGTGTGAGTAGATAGGCCCCATCATGTTGAGGTAAATGTGTTCAAAAGTATGAAAATTCTGTGTATAATTGTAAAGAATGTCACTACCAAACACTATTTTTCATAATTAGATCATTTCTTTTAGGATTTATTCGATAAAATGTAGTTTTTATGTGTACAACTGTTCAGAACTGTGCTAGCTAACCATGTGCTGATTAGCATCATTGAGCTAGGTTCAAAAGTACCTAAAATTGTCAGGACCAAAACATTTGGTGAAGTTTTGGTAGTGACATCATGGTTTTTTTTTTGGGTGTTATCCCATAAATTTGTCACTACCATAACAGTCACAACAGAAACATGGCATCATTGTTTTGGTAGGGACAAAGGGGAACACACAATCCTTTATTTGGGGGAAATAAACACAATTTTAATACAGCTGTGCATTTTTTTTTGTATTTTAGTATGTTTTAGTATGTTTTAGTCACTGTCACTACCAAAATGTTCTGTCACAACCCGAAACATGGAATGTTTTGTCAATACTAAAGTATACTGAATTATCAACTAAGATGTTATGAAATGTTTTTGGCTTAATGTATATTTAAGCTAATGAATCATTAGGTTTGAAATCAGTATGATCAACTTTTTGCCTTTTACAAAGAAACATTGGATTCAAAATACAACAAATATCTTAAATCGCACTTGAAATATTGTTATAATTGTAATTGCAATTGATTTGCCTCTGAGAACTTTAATAAAATAGAAAAATTAGATATTTACAAGGAAAATGTAAGCAAAACCTTAATAGGTCAATGTAACCTTTCATATTAAATGTTATGTTACTGTTTCAGTAGTGACAAATTTGGGGAGATACAATATGAGAATTATCTGCACGAGTACTAGAATTTTATACAATTTGCATACACACAAAATTTGTGGAAAAAGACATTTTTTCAAGATGTTTCCAACTCTGGCTTTGAACCAATTCTGTAGAATGGCCCATATAAAGTATATTAATTGTTTACTGTATTATTAAAACTTGTATTAAGCACTAACTTCAACCTTATTTCTTAAAAGTCAAGTTTTAATTTTTCTGTTATGACCTTCTCAGGACTCTGCACAGGTAGTAATCAACAGTGATTCATACCCACAACCTGCTTATAACCCATCATCGATCCAACACACTTTGGAAACATACAGCCATTTGCTGAATGTAACGTTAGAACAGAATTTAGAGCCCATTCAACACTATGCACAGATGACAGCCAAAACAATTCTAGATTCAGTCGTTGGAATCAGAGACATTAAAGTGAGAGGGGATGACGTTGAGATGCTAGCTGAAGAGTTAACTTTACAAGTCTGTTGCAAAGCACTGGAAGAGATGGAGAGGCATCATTACTCTGATGATCCATCATCCAAGAGTATGGATGATAAAGGGGTTATGGATGGGAATGCATCGGTCCTGTGCTCTTCAGGGTACAACTGTGATAAAAACGCATCTGAAATGGAACCAGACAACAAGATGGAAGAATATTATGACACATCCGCCACCGTATATGCTACTTCCTTGAAGAGCATGGCTAGTCTGGGCTCTATTGAGTACCCTGATGCTCCTCCAAGCACCCCGTTGCTTCCAGAGATGATAAGGAGTCGAGCCAGTTTCACAAGGAAGCTAAAGGGAGGACTGGCTAAAGAGTTTCTTCCTTCACCCCCTCCTCCGACCCCCAAAGACCATATGCAAACATTAATGGAGAGCCAAATGACAGACGCGTCCACTGACTTTATGGTGAAACTGATGCGCTCACTTTCACGTGAGTGCTGTCGAAATGGAGACCTAGAAGAAGACGAGGGTGGAGAAGTTGATGATGGAGGACTCCAAAATGACATTCCCACGCTGAGTGATTATGCCGCTCAAATTTCTGCAGATATCCTTCAATTTATCACCACAAATGAGATAAAAGTAAAGGATGAGGGTTGTGTGAAAAGCATGTGGGTTGTTGCTGATGAACTTGCAAGTGAAATTCTCACAACATCTTTAGCAGATATATTGGCGAGAGGAGAAAGGAAAGTTTTAGAGGAAGAATCAACATCATACTCCACATATAAGGTAGACATGGCTCCAGATACAAGGTCTATGATCTCTGCAAGAGATGGGGTGAAAGTTTTAGCTAGTGAGCTAATCATTAATGCTTTGGTTCATGCTTTTGCTAAGCTAGGGAAGGGCGTGTTTAAACATGGAACTCAGCCACATCTTTCGGGCCAAGCTGTAGAACCGCAGCCATGGGAAGAAGAAAGATATTCAAGCACACTGTGTAACGACTCAATCAACTCCCACAAAGCTAAAACCTTCAGATGTTGCATCGATAAATCAGAACTGATCCCAATTACAGATGACGGCATAAAAGTGAAATCATCTGTACACGCATTTGCCAGCAACTTTGCAGAAGACATGCTTCAGCATTCTGTGTGTGACGTTTCCAGCTTACTGTTTAACTATAAGCAATCTCAGGGAGCAGAAGTTGGCCCAGAGAAAGACATTAAAACATGGGTAATCAAGATGCGTGCTGGGGAAAGTCCGGTCCAGGAACTGCAATGTGCTCTACTCTGGGCCGCAGCCTCTCAGAAAGGGACTAAAGCACTTCAGTTTGAGCTTCCAGACAAAAGCCTTCAGCAAAAGGTACAGAATTTTACAGTTTTTACAGACTGATTTTTATATAACCTTGCTTTAATGTCTAAAGGCTGTTCACACCAAGGAGAGTACCTATAATAATAACCATAAAGTTTTAACAATCATTTTAACTCTGTGATGATAACGACTAATAATACAAATAATAATATTGGAATCACTTCCAGAACAATTTTGTCCAATTTTGTCAGAATCCACTCAGTTTTAAAGAGCCTGATCATTTAAAGTAGGAGTTGAGAGAACTATAACCAGGGTTGCCAGGTTTTCACAACAAAACCCGCCCAATTGTTACTCAAAACTAGTCCAAAACTAGCCCAATTGCATTTTGGGGTGTTCTACCGGTAAAAATTGCATTCTAGGGGGGCAAAATACACATTTTTTGGCAGGGTTCCCCTGGTAAAATTCACATTTCAAGGGCTCAATATCACGTTATTGGGGTCGCTTCAACCCACAGACATGAAAAACGACCAGCTGCAACATTGTTAAAGGTCCACTGTAGTGCTTTGAAACACATAGCTTTATTCTTTGTGTTGATGTAATTTCAACTGAAACAGGAAGACAGGGTGTATCAAGTAGTCCCGCCCCCTTTTTTAAATAGCCACAGCTTAGGTCAGAGCAGTTTGAGCTCGGTAAAGCTCAATTGACAGCTTATGACAGCCACAATCTCACCCATATCGCTATATATATATATATAGCATTCAATGTCGAATTTAAATGGGTGTGAGACCTGCGGTGTTTCATGTGATATAATGCCAAGCCAGACTTCATTTGCACCAATGGAAAGCATATTTACACTGTCTGAATTGTTCACTATACCCTATATAGTGCATTCTGTGCCATACAACACAGAAAATACTCACTCTATGAAAAAGTGACTGATTTCAGCTGCAGCTTCAGCATCTATTTATAGTGTAGGGGGCGGGATGCTTTTGATTCTCGCAAGCATTTGATTGGACAGAAAAGCTGAAGTGCAGCGTGATGTCATTGAAATCATTGATTCTTATTAGCAGAAGTTAGAGACTGTAAGTTTTGAATGCTTATAAATGTGAATTTTGTCATTGTTATGATTAGATAACCACAAGTCTAATACATTTATACTAAAAGCCATAAAACTTCGATTTTGATTTCATGGGGACTTTGAAGTAGCCCAATTCTGTAGGAAAACCACAGACCTGGCAACACTGACTATTTTTTTTCCTGAAAAACTGACATTGTTACAGTTTACCCAGTTGACCCTTCACAAAGTAATCTCAGAGCAAAGCATTTTTAAAGTTCAAGTCCACGATGTTAATCTACTACTGTCTGGTTTGTTTGTCGGACAAAAATGGCAAATTGGTTGTTCTCAAAAAGGTTGTGTGACAGACGATCTGACCAATCATAATGCCAAATCCGCCATTTTGTCCAACAAACAAACCAGAAAAGAGAGTATTGTGTGCATTGACATCTTTCCATGGTCAAAATAAAAAATGCTCTGATGTTCAGGTATGTTTATTTCATGCTCAAAGTAAACCCTGGACCACAAAACCAGTCCTAAGTCACACAGGTATATTTGTAGCAATAGCCAACAATACATTGTATGGGTCAAAACGATTGATTTTTTTTAATACCAAAAATCAATAAGATATTAAGTAAAGATCATGTTGTATGAAGATATTTTGTGAATTTCCTACTGTAAATATATCAAAACTTAATTTCTGATTAGTAATATGCATTGCTAAGAACTTTAAAGACAACTTTAAAGGCAATTTTCTCAGTATTTTTTTTTTTTTTTTAGCACCCTCAGATTCCAGATTTCAAATAGTTGTATCTCGGGCAAATATTGACCTATCCTAACAAGCCATACATCAATGCAAAGCTTATTTATCGATGATGTATAAATCTCAATTTGTGGTCCAGGGTCACAAATATGAAAAGACGATCATAATAGGATCATAATTCAAAAAGTTAAGAAAAAAAATTGTTTTCCAAAATTATTAAATAAATACTATAAAACATGTCAGTAACAATGGCATAACAATTAAATATGTTTGCATTGAAGTTCCAGTCGAAGTAAGCACGAAAACATATTTGCAAATCAAATAAAATTTTCTTTCCGAAAAGCACTTTTTCCAATAAATCCTTTTTATTAATTTCTAACTTGTTAAATTGACAGTTTTACAACTCACCACATTTTACAACAATCCTAGTATTGCCATCTTATGTAATAGCTTTGAGTTTATTACGAGGGTATAAGGAAGCACTATAATTATTTTATGGCATTCATTATATCACCAATACTAGCTGAC
Source organism: Garra rufa (assembly GCF_049309525.1). NCBI lineage: Eukaryota > Metazoa > Chordata > Actinopteri > Cypriniformes > Cyprinidae > Garra > Garra rufa. The sequence goes on from NC_133363.1 coordinate 49,064,228, forward strand.
TTGCTTTGAATGAGCCAATCAGTTTAAAGTCCTCACAATGAATTCTTTCATTTTCATCATAAAATAACTGTATTGCTTTTTATTACCTTCTCATAGCTTTGCAGACTCTCTCGGAGTGCCCGTCTGAATGGCTGGACGGTGGGTGCTTTAATGGCTTCTCTGGATGAGTTTTGTAATATCCAGCAAGAGACCAGCAGAGGGAGCTATAAGAGCTCCGATTCTCTCCTGGAGCATCTGCAGCACCTGATTGACAATGTCTGTTTAAACTGATACCCCTGGTCAATGATCCATGCAACACCCTCTGAAATAAAGACGGAAAATGGTATACATTAATCCTCATCCACACAATCTATCACATCCCAAACATTAATAAAAGGAGACAAAGTCATAACAAAGTATACGCAGCTATAATCAATTTCACTCTGACCCATTGAAAATGAGCCCTTAAAGACGAAACAGCTGCATGCACGCTCTCTGTTTATATGGATATGAGATCTGCTCTCCCGCTCCAAGCCCTCAAACCGCAGCCATTATTAGGTAAGCGGAAATCTGACTACAAATCAGCTCTGAAAGTTACTAGCACCTAAACACACTGACACATTCTTGACCAAAGATCCTGTATTCTATAGACCTTTTTCCTGAACACGGAAGTAAGTCCGGCTCTTAACTGAAAGAATGCTTTGCATTTCCGGTCTGCATTGTTTCTAGTCAAATTAGGGTATATTCCGAGCTAATAAACTAATGTTAAACCTATTAAAATGTTTTTAAAAAGCACATGGCTCCATAGCGCCATCACTTGGCAATGTCGCAATGACCATCATTTGTCAGTGCCTCACTTTAATGAGTGTGTAGATGACACGAAGCAGCGGACGTTAGCTACATTAAAAACAGATGGACGCTATTTGAATGAGTTCCTATGGAAACCGGAACAGAAAAGCATTCAATCTGACGTTAGAATTCGTAATGGCGGCGCTCATCGTTTACTCAGGAAAAAGGTCTATTCTATATGCTCCTGTGTTGTTATTTTTCAAAAACATGTCAGTACCTATAATAAAGTGATATAACAGTGAATGCTGTATTGTTGAAGCTGTTTTATGATGGAGCTGTGCAGGGCTTTGCAGGGTGTGTAAAAAGCAGGACTATTTTACTGCATCCCATTAATACTCCCCAAGCAGTGATACCTAACATGGCAGGAATGCGCTTCAGCGAAAACCTGCATCCCACTCACTCCCACTCTTGGCGACCACAGCTTGAAAATCAGGGACACGCACACACACACAAAATCACACATACTCATTCTGTGACCCTTTGCCTCACTCTATCAGTCTCCCAGACACGCTCCGTCTTTCGCTCTCTCTCTCTCCCGCACACACACGCATATTCTCATACACAAGGGGGACTGACTTCACAGCTGCAGTGTCAGTGAAGACACAATGGCTTTCAGTCCAGCCCCGTTATATGCATCTGGAGAAGTGTTTGTTCCAATGTCTGAGGAACCGTCGCTGCCAAAAATGAGAGAGACTGTGAAAAAACCTGCATAAGGAAAAAAGATAGCAGGAAAAAGGGAGTGGGGAACAGAGAAAAGGGAAGACGTGATTGCAACAGAGCTGACACACATAGAGTCAAATGGATCGTGGGGGTTCTGGAAAATATCCCAAATCCCCCCACACCCACCCTTTTCCCCAAGCTATGACGCATCGATTTATTCTCTACAATGAGAGCCAGACACATGTAGAGGAATTCCTTACACTAAACAGGCCTCATAGACTTAATGTACTTATATTTTTTCTATTCGTATCACTCAAGCCTGGCGAAGCACTGAAGCGCCGCGACTTAAGTCAACAGGGATGGCGAGCAATCCTTCGTATTTGTATGATCAAACGGGCCATAAAGGAGCCGACTGAGAAGGGAAACTGCATAAAGGATTAATAAATTTAAATAAAATGAGTACAGTACATTTAACACGTAACATGTACTTGCTCTGGAGAATAGGGATGTGTGTTCAGGTTTATGGAGTTTTCACGTCAGGCTCTTTGTAGGCCCAGTTGATCATGAAGATAAGGTCATTTTGTGTAAAACACAACTTTCTTCATGTGATCCACAGTTTGTAATGTGATCCAATGTGTGTCACATTATATTAAAGAGATGGTTCACTTAAAACCCAACTCATCATCATTTACTCACCCTCATGTTGTTCCAAACTGGGTTGAGTTGCTCTCTTTCTGCAAAAAAAAAGAAGATAAGATTTTCTTTAAAAAAATTATTGACATTTTACATTATATGTATATATTATATGTTTATTTGACATTATATGACTTTTATTGAATGGACAAAACACTTTTTGTCCAATAACATGTATTCTTTCTGACTAGTGAAAAGAACACATATAAAATACAAATATTTGATTACATTTTATCTACTTGCATCTGTAGACTTAAATTACAATTTGTTTGTTTTTCTCATTCACTGGGCCAGACATTTCCAGTTCAGTAGCACTTTCACCAAACTTTTCTGTTATATTATAATAAATAAATAACAATTGCAAGCTTACATAATTTTCTCAGAATTGTCTGATGCAAATTCGCAATTTTGACCTTTTTCTTGAAATCATGAGATATAAACTCGCAATTACAAGTTATAAAGTCAGAATTGTGAGATATAAACTCACAATTGTAAGTTATAGTCCAAATTATGAGATATAAACTGAAAATCTGACTTTTTTTCTCAGAATTGCATGATATAAACTCACAATTGCAAGTAATATAACCAGAATTGCGATAAACTTGCAATTCTGAGAACATATCAGTCTTCTTTTCCCTCAGAGCTTTATAACTCGCAATTGTGAGTTTATTCAGTGCCTTGCAAAAGTATTCATACCCCTTAATTTTTTCCCCATTTTGTTTTGTTGCAGCATTATGTTAAACTGCTTTAAATTAGCTTTTCCACATCAATTTACACTCCATACATAATAATAATGACAAAGCAAAAAACAGATTTGCTAATTTTACAAATTTATTAAAAATAAAACACTGAAATAAGTACATTGCATAAGTATTCACACCCTTAACTCAGTACATAGTTGAAGCACCTTTACAGCCTCAAGTCTTTTTGGGTATGATGTGACAAGCTTTGCACATCTGCATTTGGCAATTATCTGCCATTCTTTGCCTCACCTTTTCACCTCTCAAGCTCTGTCAGCTTGGATGGGGGCTGGCAGACATTTTCTAAAGTCCTAGTTGTTCCAATCTTCATTATGGATAATGGAGGCTACATGCTTCTGTGAACCTTCAGTGCAGCAGATATTTTTCTGAACTCTTCCCTAGATCATTGCCTTAACGCAAGTCTGTCACTGAGCTCTACAGGCAGTTATCTGGACCTCAGGACTTGGTTTTTGCTCTGACATGCATTTTCAGCTGTAAGACCTTTTCTGAGAGATGTGTGCCTTTCTAAATCATACTCATTCAAATGAATTTGCCACAGTTTAACTCCACTCGAAGTGTAGTAACATCTAGAAGCAATATGAATGCTCCTGAGCTAAATTTCGAGTGTCCCAGAAAAGGGTATGAATACTTATGCAACAGGATCTTTTCAGTTTTTTATTTCTAATAAATTTGCACAAATGTTAAAAACCTATTTTTTGCTTTGCCATTATGGAGTAGGGAGTGTAGATTGATGAGGGGAGAAAAAAGTAATTTAAAGGGATAGTTTGAGAAAAAAGTCAGAACTGTGAGATATAAACTTGCATATGTGCGGAAAAAAAAGTCAGAACTGTGAGATATAAACTTGCATTTGTGCGAAAAAAAAGTCAGAACTGTGAGATATAAACTTGCATTTGTGCGAAAAAATTTAGAACTGTGAGATATAAACTTGCATTTGTGCGAAAAAAGTCAGAACTGTGAGATATAAACTTGCATTTGTGCGAAAAAAAAGTCAGAACTGTGAGATATAAACTTGCATTTGTGCGAAAAAAGTCAGAACTGTGAGATATAAACTTGCATTTGTGCGAAAAAAGTCAGAACTGTGAGATATAAACTTGCATTTGTGCGAAAAAAAAGTCAGAACTGTGAGATATAAACTTGCATTTGTGCGAAAAAAAAGTCAGAACTGTGAGATATAAACTTGCATTTGTGCGAAAAAAGTCAGAACTGTGAGATATAAACTTGCATTTGTGCGAAAAAAAAGTCAGAACTGTGAGATATAAACTTGCATTTGTGCGAAAAAAGTCAGAACTGTGAGATATAAACTTGCATTTGTGCGAAAAAAGTCAGAACTGTGAGATATAAACTTGCATTTGTGCGAAAAAAAGTCAGAACTGTGAGATATAAACTTGCATTTGTGCGAAAAAAGTCAGAACTGTGAGATATAAACTTGCATTTGTGCGAAAAAAAAGTCAGAACTGTGAGATATAAACTTGCATTTGTGCGAAAAAAGTCAGAACTGTGAGATATAAACTTGCATTTGTGCGAAAAAAGTCAGAACTGTGAGATATAAACTTGCATTTGTGCGAAAAAAAGTCAGAACTGTGAGATATAAACTTGCATTTGTGCGAAAAAAAGTCAGAACTGTGAGATATAAACTTGCATTTGTGCGAAAAAAAGTCAGAACTGTGAGATATAAACTTGCATTTGTGCGAAAAAAGTCAGAACTGTGAGATATAAACTTGCATTTGTGCGAAAAAAAAGTCAGAACTGTGAGATATAAACTTGCATTTGTGCGAAAAAAGTCAGAACTGTGAGATATAAACTTGCATTTGTGCGAAAAAAGTCAGAACTGTGAGATATAAACTTGCATTTGTGCGAAAAAAAAGTCAGAACTGTGAGATATAAACTTGCATTTGTGCGAAAAAAGTCAGAACTGTGAGATATAAACTTGCATTTGTGCGAAAAAAAAGTCAGAACTGTGAGATATAAACTTGCATTTGTGCGAAAAAAGTCAGAACTGTGAGATATAAACTTGCATTTGTGCGAAAAAAAGTCAGAACTGTGAGATATAAACTTGCATTTGTGCGAAAAAAAGTCAGAACTGTGAGATATAAACTTGCATTTGTGCGAAAAAAAGTCAGAACTGTGAGATATAAACTTGCATTTGTGCGAAAAAAGTCAGAACTGTGAGATATAAACTTGCATTTGTGCGAAAAAAAAGTCAGAACTGTGAGATATAAACTTGCATTTGTGCGAAAAAAGTCAGAACTGTGAGATATAAACTTGCATTTGTGCGAAAAAAGTCAGAACTGTGAGATATAAACTTGCATTTGTGCGAAAAAAGTCAGAACTGTGAGATATAAACTTGCATTTGTGCGAAAAAAAAGTCAGAACTGTGAGATATAAACTTGCATTTGTGCGAAAAAAGTCAGAACTGTGAGATATAAACTTGCATTTGTGCGAAAAAAAAGTCAGAACTGTGAGATATAAACTTGCATTTGTGCGAAAAAAGTCAGAACTGTGAGATATAAACTTGCATTTGTGCGAAAAAAAGTCAGAACTGTGAGATATAAACTTGCATTTGTGCGAAAAAAAGTCAGAACTGTGAGATATAAACTTGCATTTGTGCGAAAAAAAGTCAGAACTGTGAGATATAAACTTGCATTTGTGCGAAAAAAAGTCAGAACTGTGAGATATAAACTTGCATTTGTGCGAAAAAAGTCAGAACTGTGAGATATAAACTTGCATTTGTGCGAAAAAAGTCAGAACTGTGAGATATAAACTTGCATTTGTGCGAAAAAAAAGTCAGAACTGTGAGATATAAACTTGCATTTGTGCGAAAAAAGTCAGAACTGTGAGATATAAACTTGCATTTGTGCGAAAAGTCAGAACTGTGAGATATAAACTTGCATTTGTGCGAAAAAAAGTCAGAACTGTGAGATATAAACTTGCATTTGTGCGAAAAAAGTCAGAACTGTGAGATATAAACTTGCATTTGTGCGAAAAAAGTCAGAACTGTGAGATATAAACTTGCATTTGTGCGAAAAAAGTCAGAACTGTGAGATATAAACTTGCATTTGTGCGAAAAAAAAGTCAGAACTGTGAGATATAAACTTGCATTTGTGCGAAAAAAGTCAGAACTGTGAGATATAAACTTGCATTTGTGCGAAAAAAGTCAGAACTGTGAGATATAAACTTGCATTTGTGCGAAAAAAAGTCAGAACTGTGAGATATAAACTTGCATTTGTGCGAAAAAAGTCAGAACTGTGAGATATAAACTTGCATTTGTGCGAAAAAAAAGTCAGAACTGTGAGATATAAACTTGCATTTGTGCGAAAAAAGTCAGAACTGTGAAATATAAACTTGCATTTGCGAGAAAAAAGTCAGAATTGCAAGATAAAAATGTACAATTCTGTTTTTTTTTCCACAAATATGAGTTTATATCACACTATTCTGAAAAAAAAAGTCAGAACTCTGAAATAAAAAGTCGCCTAATCTTTTTTACATTTTTTATTCAGTGGTGAAAAACGACTTTCATATTTTTTTTGGAAAAATAAGATATCCAAATTGTTTAATTCTAGTACAGTAATGTCTACTACAGTAATACAGTATGTCAGCAACATAGACAAATTTTGAACCTGGTTTTAATCAATATTTGCAAATGTATGCAAATTAGTGCATATTTAATTAGATAATGTATAATATACTTAAAAATAACACTTTAGAAATATTGCAATACAAAACAATTGTTTTGATAAAAGAATTTTTTTTAATAAAATAAGCAACAAAAAAACTAATAGTAGAGAATAAGTATTAACAAAAAATACAAATCAAGGATTTGCTTTCATGATACTTAATTCATGATACTTAACATTAAAAAGAATAAAAGTTTTTTTTTTAAGTCAATAAAAAAATCCAGTTAAGCCAGTCGTGATGAAAATAGGCTTGTGTTCGATGTTAGAGTTATTTCCTGGACGGACTTTAAGGTGAGTTGATTGATGAGTCAAAAAAAACAAAAACAATCAAACAACAACAAAAAAAAAAGTGTGAGTATGAGTAAGAGTATAAAGTAGCCTACTTTTCAAGTAGCTTAATTTTAAACTAAAAGTCAGAATTGTGAGTTTATAACTTGCAATTGTGAATTTATATTTCACAATTCTGAAAAAAGTCAGAACTGTTAGATAAAAAGTCGCCCAACCTTTTTAAAAAAAATTTATTCATTGGCGGAAAAAGATTTCCACAATTTTCTGGAAAAATAAGATATCCAAATTCTTTAATTCTAGTACAGTAATGTCTACTACAGTAATACAGTATGACAGGATGAAAAACCCAGTCATGATGAAAATAGGCTTGTGTTCGATGTTAGGGTTATTTCCCAGAAGGACTTTAAGGTGAGTTGATCAATGAGTCAAAAACAAAACAAAACAAAAAACGTGATATACAGTATGAGCATGAGTAAGAGTATATAGTAGCCTACTTTTAAAAGTAGCCTAATTTTAGACGTATGATTTACAGACCTGGAAAACATACACTGCCCTCCAAAAGTTTGGAAACACCCCTGGCAAAGTGTGATTTTGGACGATATCAGCATAGTGTGAATCATCTTTGGGCAATTCTTCAGAAGGCTTGGAGTAATATATCAAGTCAATGTTTGAATAAACTGACAGCTCGGATGCCCAGATTATGCAGAGCTGTAATAGCTTTGATGAATCGAAAATGTATGTTTTTTTCTATGTATAAACTGTTTATGTAATAAAATATGTTTTGGTAGTTTGTGTTGTCCCTTATCAGTGCAAAATCATCACAAATTAAAAAAGGATTCATGCCAATATTGTCCAAAACCCCACTTTTCTGGAGTCGTTTTCACATTTTTGGAGGGCAGTGTATGTAAATTAATAAAATCTTATAACCCATTGAACACTTTAACAATGAATATGCATTTTTATAGTTATGCAAAGCTTGTAAATATTTTATCATGAAGTAATTGTAAAAAATATATTTTTTTAAATCATTATCCTTGATTCTCTTTCAATAAATCGTAAACAATTGTTTTGATGTATGTGATTTTATAGCTCATCTCTATAGCTCAGGGGATAGTTGCATAAACCATATGTTGACCAAACTACCAAACTTTTCTGTTTCATCCCTAGCTATAGTCTAAACGTTTTTACAGAGAGTTTTGTTTATACAGTATATCATTTGTATATTATATAACATTTTTATTCCTAAAAATATGGTAAAAAAAAAAAATCTGGCTGTTGAATCAGTTTTTTCATGGAAACTTGTTTTCGCCACTAAATAAAAAAAGTAAATGTGACTTTTTATCTTACAATTCTGACTTTTTTCTCAGAATTATGAAATATAAACTTGCTATTGTGAGTTATGAAGTCAGAATTGTGAGATATAAACTCACAATTCAAAGAAATTAAGTCAGAGTTATAAACTCAGAGATAGAATAGTCAGATATAAACTCACAAATCTGACTTTTTTTCTCAGGATTGCAAGATATAAACTGACAAATCAGAGTTTTTTTCTCAGAATTGTGTGATATCAACTCACAATTGCAAATAATAAAGTCAGAATTGTTATAAACTCGTAATTCTGAGATATAAACTTGCAATTCTAAGAACATATTAGTCTTCTTTTCCCTCAAAACTGGACTTATATGTCACAATTTTGAGGGGAAAAAAAGTCAGAATTGTGTGATATAAACTTGCAAGTCTGACTTTTTTTCTGGGAATTGCAAGATATAAACCTGCAACTGTGAATTATAAAGTCAGAATTACAAGATATAAACTCACAAATCTGACATTTTTCTCAGAATTGCGTGATACAAACAAAGTAATAAAGTCAGAATTGTGATGAACTTGCATTTCTGAGATATAAACTTGCAATTCTGAGAACTTATCAATCTTCTTTGCCCTCAAAACTGGACTTTATTACTCGCAATTGCGAGTTTATATCTCGTAGTTCTGAGAAATAAAGTAAAAATTGCGAGATATAAACTTGGATTGTGAGAAAAAAGTCAGAATTGCAAGATAAAAGCATACAATTCTAATTTTATTCCTACAATTGTTTATATCTCACAATTTAAAAAGAAAAGTCAGAATTACTAGTTTGTATCACAATAAGTATTAACAAAAACTACAAATCAAGAATTTGCTTTCATGATAATTAATTCAATAACTTCTTAAAATACATGACATGAGTCATTAACAAAAATCCAGTTAAGCCAGTCGTGATTTAAATAGGCTAGTGTATGATGTTAGGGTTATTTCCTGGACGGACGTTAAGGTGAGTTGATCGGTGAGTCAATCAAAAAACAAACAAACAAAAAAACGTGATATACAGTATGAGTATGAGTATGAGTATGAGTATGAGTAGCCTACTTTTAAAAGTAGTCTAATTTTAAAAGTGTCATTTACAGACCTGGAAAAGTTATGTTTACTAATAAAGTACCCAGTGGGCACTTTTATAATGAATATGCATTTTTATAGTAATGCAAAGCTTGTAATTATCTTATTATGAAGTAATTGTAAGAAATATATTTTTTTAAAATCCTTATCCTCAATTCTCTTCCATTAAATCATAAACAATTGTTTTGATGTATGTGATTTTATAGCTCATCTCTATAGCTCAGGGGCTAGTTGCATAAACCACTATGTTGACCAAACTACCAAACTTTTTTGTTTCATCCCTAGCTATATTCTAAATGTTTTTACAGAGGGGTTTGTTTATACAGCTATCTTTTGTATATAATATAACATTAAAATATGGTAAAAATGTGGTAAAAACTTTTCCATCGCAATTGCATGTTTATGTCTCGCAATTCTGACTTTATCAGAATTGGGTGATACAAACTCACAATTCTGACTTTTTTCTCAGAATTATGAAATATAAACTCGCAACTGTGAGTTATAAAGTCAGAATTGTGAGATATAAATTCGCAAATTCTAAGAAATTAAATCAGAGTTCTAACTTTTCTCAGTATTGCGTGATATAAACTCACAATTGCAAATAATAAAGTCAGAATTGTGATAAAGGCATAGTTCTGAGATATAAATGTGCAATTCTGAAAACATATCAGTCTTTTTCTGTGACTATAAGTCACAATTTTTGAGAGAAAAAAAAATGTCAGAATTGTGAGATATAAACTCGCATTTGTAGGAAATAAAGTCAGCATTCTGACTTTTTTTCTTGGAATTGCATGATATAAACTAGCAATTCTAAGTAATAAAGTCAGAATTGCGATTAAACTCGTAATTCTGAGATAGAAACTTGTAATTTTTCTTGCAAAGTTTGATGTTACAAGGGTTATTTCCTGGACTGCCTTTGAGGACAGTTGATCAAAAACAAACAAAACAAAAAAAACGTGATCTACAGTATGAATATGAGTATTCAGTAGCCTAATTTTGATTAATCACACTTGACCTAGAAAAGTTATGTCAGTTAATAAGATCTTATAAACCAATGGGCAGTTTTATAATGAATATGCATTTTTATAATTATGCAAAGCTTCTAAATCTATATAATAAAAGAAAAATATTAAAAATCCTTATCCTTAATTCTCTTCCATTAAATCATAAACAATTGTTCTGCTGTATGTGATTTGATAGCTCTTCTCTATAGCTCAGGGGCCAGTTCCATATGCCACTATGTTGAGTTGACTGTGTTTTACTTTTCAGATTCAAATCAGACTACTTTTTTATGTATTTGACTTTACATACCAGACTCAGTTATTACTACATTTTAAAACTTTTGCAACCAGCACCAGCTCTTCTCCCTGTTGACAGCACTAAATGTCAATTGCTGGAAATCATTTGACAAATGATCAGTAGCAGACATGAGCGATCACTGAGAAGATGTCTCACATATTTATTAATTGCTCACCCCTTTCAAAGCACTTCCATAGCACTGAGCAGAGATGATCTGTAGTCGAGGTGTGAGCATCAGTCTGGTTGGTTTCTCCGGCTGACCACGGTCCTCGACCAACCCGAACATCTGACATTAGACATCTGTCTTCCATCTCCACTAGACGCTAATGTAGACAAACATACGCTCCGGCTCACACGCGATGCTCTTCTCCCGCTGTTTATGACTAAAAAAGACAGAAAGGCAGCAGATATTTACAGTGTGTTGAGAGGAGTGAAGTTTCGTGTCCCTTCAGTTATGCCATAGACCGTTCATCTCAAAACGACTGGAATGTTCAAGACAGGCAGCTGAAGAGTACAAGTGATAAATGTAATTTATTAGACATACTCCAAGTCTTTCATCTTCACTTGTTTTAGTCAAATATACACAGATCATTCTAGATCATCTTTCTTTTCTTTTTTTAAAATACATTTTACTTTTACACAAACAAAGTAAAGATAATCAAAGTAGATCCGTGCATTTGTCATCTTGTCTTTCTGAGTCACACAAATCGCCCACCAGCAATTCAGTTTGTTAATACATCTAATAACCTACATGCCACTGCATGTTTTAGGTCCAGGTATGTGGAACATTCATTTTTAAGGCTATATAAACAAAAGGGTTTTACTTACCCTGCTTCACAATAACATCTTAAACCAGCCTAAGATGGGGGTTTTGGTCACTTCTCAGCTGGTCTGACTAGACCATCTTAAAGGAGGTCCAGGTCCACCAGGGGGCCCCGACAAACTTCCAAGGGGACTTAAAGGGATAGTTCACCCAAAAAAGAAAATTCTGTTAATTACTCACCCTCTTTTCATTTCAAACCCTTCATTCGTCTTTAGAACACACATTAAGATATTTTTGATGAAATCCAAGAGCTTTCTGACCCTCCATAGACAGCAAGGGTCCAAGAACTTTGACAAAATAGTTCATGTGAAATTAGTGGTTCAACCTGTCCAAAATGGCACTAGGGTGACATGGAGGAATAGAATAGTTGAATAAAGTAGTTATTTTAGTATTTTATCACAACAAAAAATAAAATTACGGTGGACTATTTTGGACAAATGGACTATTTTGTCGATGTTCTTGGTATTCTGGACCTTGAATGTGGTAGGACTCTTGCTGTCTATTATTGGATTTCATCAAAAATATCTTAATTTGTGTTCCAGAGACGAATGAAGGTCTTACGGGTTTGGAACAGCATGAGGCTGAGTAATTAATGACAAATTTTTTATTTTTGGGTGAACTAACCCTTTAAAATGAATTTAAAAAAAAAGACAAAACAAGCATAAAATAACCAACACAAACAAATAATAAAGAATAAGTAATAACAAAGCAAATCAAGAGATATTTTTTTTTGAAGCAGCAGGGGTCGGATTCATGAATAATAACAACTTAAAATACATATGGCATAAAAAAAATCCTGTTTAGGCAGTTGCGATAAAAATAGTGTTTGCTGTTACAATGGCTATTTTAGTCATTTCCTGGATGGATTTTGAGGTGAGTTGATCGATGAGTCAAAAAAAAACAAAAACACGTGATATACAGTATGAGTATAGGCTACAGTGGCCTAATTTTAAATGTGTGATTTATAGACCAGAAATGTTATGTAAATTAATACAATATTATAATAAATAAATGTATAGTTATTCAAAGCTTGTAAATATTTTCTCATGAAGTAATATGATCCTCCAGAAATCATTCTAATCTGCTGATTTGCTGTTCATTAAGCATTTTATTATTATTATGATTATTATTATTATTATCAATATTTAAAACAGTACATTTTTCAGGATTCTTTGAAGAATAGAAAGGTCCAAAGATCAGCATTTATCTGAAATAAAAAGCTTGTGTAACAGTATACACTATACCATTCAAGATCTTGGAGTCAGTATCATTTTTATTTATTTATTTATTTATTTATTTGGGAGGGGGAGATTGCAGAAATTAATCCTTTTATTTAGCAAGAATGCTTTAAATCAAAAGTGATAATAAAGACATTTATTATCTTATTATCTGAACTTTCTATTCATCAACAAAAAAAAATAAAAATAAAAAAAACTACTCAGCTGTTTTCAATATAATAATGATAAATGTTTTTTGAGCAGCAAAGCACATAGAATGATTTCTGAAGGATCATGTGACTGGAGTAATGATGCTAAACATTCAGCTTTGAAATCACAGAAATACATTACATTTTAAAATATATTCAGATAAAAAAAACAGCTATTTTAAATAGTAAAAATATTTCAAAATTTTACTGTTTTTGACTGGTAGTGTATAGCATTTATTATTCGTACCGCGGCTGTTCTCAGTGGAATATCTTGTATGATAAAAAGGGTTAATAAAGTCATGAGCTGTACTTTGGGAAACTCTCGAGACTCAACCCCTCAGCGTCTACACACACACACACACACACATATATACACACACAAGCCTAGTCTTCCAGTATTAGTGACTGCACGCGAGTGTGGAACAGACTCTGCCCTCCCACGGCCGCTCTGAGCCAACAAGAAGGAGTTTATTCAACGTCCTGTTGCTGATTCCTATTTGTTTGTCACCAGCCGCGTATCTACTCGCGTCTTAGGAATGCCATGGCTACTCAGAACAACCAGGATTACTTCAGGTCGGTCAGCAGCGAGTCCACCACATACATGATGGTCCCGGCGAACGGACGCGTTCGAGACTCGCCGTCAAAGTTATGGATCGCGATGGTGGTGATCGTGGTGGTCGTGCTGCAGATCGCTTCGACCACCGGACTCTTTGTCTACTTAAACATGTCTTTATCGCAGGTAAGCTAAAGTTGTTAAAGTTGCTCTGAGTGTTTTCTTAACGAGGGTCGTGACTTTTAATTTAGCATGTTTCGTGCCAGTATTTTTGGGCATCACAGGCGCGTTCGGGGCGACGGCGCGTTCACTGCATAGACAGCATGTTTACTTGTGTTTCCCGTGTCCGTCACGCCGCAAAATGCTGTCAATGTAAGCAGCTGACTAAGTTTTGTGACACGGTTTGCAGCAGAGGAGAACTTTTACCAAGTTGCAGATGAAGTATCAGTTCATATTCCAAGATACAGAGTTAATGCTGTTAGGATAGGCATTAACAAAACTGAAGAAAGCAAATCAGTGGGATTGGGATGAGAAAAGGTTTCATTCTTGTCATTTAATTTGATAATTTGTTTTTAATTTGTGAGTATTTACGTTAAAGACTTTCACTAAATGTCAACATCATGATTCAATCAAATTGTTAGAAGAATAAAATCACATTGACCCTGGGGTCATAAGGGTCAATTTTTTGAAATTGAATTTTTTTACATCATCTAAAAGCTGAATAAATAAGCTTTCCATTGATGTATGGTTTGTTAGGATAAGACAATATTTGATACAACTATTTAAAAGTAGTTAATGAAATCTGAGGGTGCAAAAAAATTAAAAGACTGATTAGTATTTTGCTTCTTTGAAGTTCTTAGCAATGCATATTACTAATCAAAAATTAGGTTTTGATCATTTACAGTAGGAAATTAATAAAATATCTTCATGGAACATGATTTATACTTATTTTGGCATTAAAGAAAAATTGATCATTTTGACCCATACAATGCATTTTTGGCCATTGCTACAAATATGCCCTTGTTACTTAAGACCAGGGTCACATTTAATCAAATATTTAAATGAGAATAAAAATCAAAACCATATGAATTATTAATATATTACACATATTAAAAATGCCTATTATTATGATTATTAAAAGTACAATACAACAAATGTCTACAATATTTCTAGAACAAAGACAGTGTGAATAGTTTCAGATTATTAACAGCATGAATTAATTTGGCAAATTTGCACACAACAAAAAGAGGATTACTCAATCAAAAGACCGAGACAAGGAAGTCATGCTATTTTGCAACAGTCATTTTCTTCAAAAGTTCATATGCGTGTTTTATTGCCTAGTCTGGATGTCGTAATTCAGCACAATAAATAGATACCAACAGGTGCTTATGAAATACACAAAGCACCATGACATATTCTATAAATCAGAATCACAATGTTGAGATTATTGGATAAGTATCCTTTTCAAAATGACTAATATACAAGACAGTAAGTTGTGCATATCAAACATACTCTGCCTTTTGATGAAATGCATTTAATCATACTCCAACCCATATTTTTGAAAGCTAACCATGTTGAAAAACGTAGAAAGTAAAGTTGAGGTAGGATTTAGTAATAGAGGTTGAATATTAATAAACTCGGAATCTATTTTAGGATTAAATATGAAAAATCCATGAAGTTACTAACAAAACTTCATATAAACAATACGACTTGGTGAGATAAGACTGACTGTTTCAAATAAACCCCAACTCTGAAAGAAAAAGGAAAGTGAGGTTAATTCACGGTCACACTGTGAGACTGTAAACACAACAGGGAGGGAAACATCAGAAGCTCCCACGCAAGTTGTCACTGTTGGATTTAAGCAGAGTTACGCCTGACCTATTTATAAGTAACTACGATTGACAAAATCCTTTTAGATTAGGTGTCGGATTGAGCTGGAAAGCGGTTTGCAGTTTATACCAGCCTCAATCTCCTTTTCCCTCAACCGACATGTTATAAGGCCTCTCATCAACAATACCAGAAATTCACTGTAAAGCAATACCCTGCAAGCAAATGTGTGTCTCCTCTCAGGCTCCCCATGGTAAACCTCCTATGACATTTTCCACTGCCAAGATCCACAACGTCTCAGTCTCTCACCCTCTTGTTTTCCCCTCTCCCTCATGTTTGATTTTTTATTCTTACTCAATTTTATTCTGTCTTTCGCTCTGGTTCTCACTGTAACATTGTGGTTTTTATGTAGAACATATAATTATAGCTAATTGTGGCTGCTTTTCTCTGATAATTCTTTGCGGATTCAAGTTACGTTGTGTTTGCCAGGCCCAAAGAAGGCATGGAGAGCTTCCAGTGCTACACAGACTGGTTCAACCTTAAAACGGACAAGAGGACAAAGCTTGGATAAATTTCATCAATATAAAGTGACTTTGAGATATTTAAGACATTTGTCGTCCCACAATTAAATTGATTAGGGAGTGCAGAGATGTTTTTATTTCCGTCGTTCCTAAATGAATTAAACTAGGCCAAGCAATGATTCACTTCTCAGTATAAATCTCGTGTAGCTTACAAGACATGGGCTTTTCTAATAAAACTGAGAGGGGTTTGAAATATCGCCTGGCCTACTTCGGAGCCCCTGGTTATGATAAAGTTTCAGTCATACATGAACAAAAAGCCTTAGGAAAATATTTTCAAGGATTAAACAGCACTGTGGTGTTTGCTGAAGGATTAAAGATCTTTTTTTCCAAAGGGACAGTCATCAATTCAACACATTGACAAGCTGAAAAAGCAAGAAGGGAAGAATTGCTAGATACTGAGTGAGAAAATAAAGACACATATGCACTGGCTTTCTCTCACTTGCACACAGCTGTTGCCTAATGAACATTCTTCAGCACTAACATAAATATCCTGTGCTCACTGTTGGTGCACTGACCAGATGGGATGCTCACAGTGTTGTCCTAAAAGACGAGTAAACACCTTCATTTTACTCCATTATCAGACAAACAAAGACTTGTTTACACCAACAGGACTGGTAATAAACAACGCTACTCCCTCATTTCGTGCTATTAGCACACACAGTAATGAAAACTCTGCGTACTGAACGTTCCACCGACACATATGGGCTTTTTTATTTGACAATAATCAAAGTTAACGCAAAAAGTATGTTTCTGACGTGATTAGCCCCTAAAGGAAGCTAAAACTTGCTATTCAGTCGAGTAACTTGAGTTAAAATAAATTCATAATTACTCCAATCTGTCCATGTCATGTTTAATTTCTGTATTAATTACATGTGGAGGGGAAAAAAAACACAAATCCTGCTTCTCAGAAGTACTTAGATATTCTAGCAGGGTGAGTTGACTGTTGGGGCCCCTTTTGGATTGGGAAAAAGAAGCCGGGGTCCACTGACAAGCACATAGTTAGTATTCTAGAAGTGTAGCATTCAGTCAGACAGAGCAGAACGGGACGGTGATGGCCCGAGACTTCATAGAACACCCAGAGGGCTTTAAAAACGCATCACAATAGACTCTTAATAAGGCCTGTCTTCATTGGCCATTTACCAGAGATTTATGAGCCAATGAGAGAAGCCATAACAAAGGTGATTATGAGAAAAAAAGGATTGTTGCCCTTGGCTACCAAGGCTTTTGCCACACACAATGGCACTGGTCATTGTAAAGTTGAATGTTTGTATGTACAGGTGTGTTTTGGAGGGCCAATGGCATGCTGAGCATGCACTTTATCAGTTTTAACTCGTTGTTTGTGTCACACGCCTATATCAAGGTTCACTTGTAGTCATGAGCTAATTATAGAGAAACTCGTCATTGTGAGGAAAGCACCTACTGAACGTGTTTGCATACTTTGCATTGTCTGAGTCTAAATAAAAACCAAAGTTTTTCTCAAAAAGGGGGTTCCCTTCCTAACAGGACATGATTTATTGCTTTTAGAGACTAGTCGACCCAAGGCCAGAGAGAGAGAGGTTTTGACTTGTGTGTGGTCTTCTGGAGAAGGAAAGACAAAAAGAACGATCTCCTCAGAGTTTGTTCCTTGCCAAGCGCACAAATTGAATATTTGGCTGGAATTTCCTTTGAAGACCTGCTTAGACAAACCTGTTGCCCTCTGGGAACTCGTCCGGAGTTGCAGCGCCTCAGCCCTTGCAGATCATTTAGATCACCACCAACTTTCAGGCTGCTTTCCTTTCTTTGAGACCGCAGGGGGGGATCTAGAGAAAACATACACATGGATGAGGAATAGTCAAAAAAAGAGAGGAAGGGTGAGACGTTCTAGCGAGATGCAGAGACAGAGAGCCCCTGGCATGGATTTAAGTTACACGCCTGGTTTCTCTTATTTAATCCTTTCCCAAAAAAGCAATGGATGTGGAGTGAAGCAGAAAGTTCAGTGGTGGCTTCTTTTCCCCAGTTACAGAAATGAGGGCTAACACTGAAGCATTGTTCCCCACTTCCTGCTGCCCTCTCTGGGATCACCCTAAGGAGCGCCACTAGTTTCACTACCAGTGACTCAATTTGTTGATTTTACTTCATTTAGTGCATTTCGAGCTACATCTGTGAACAATTACGTATAGCAATACTGTCAGAGTTTACATGTATTAGGGTGTAGCAGCGTTGACCCAGAGCTGTTGAATTTACTCAGGATGACAAATGATCAATTTCTGGCTCACTCTTATCCACACCCTGGACATTACTTTAGATTCCATCCAGGGCACGTTTGACTGACCCAATTCTAAAAGAGAAAAACGCGGAAGTAGGTACTTACACAGCAAGTCGTTGTTTACAGTTAAAAGGTTTTGAACAAGTACATGCAAGTACAAGATATGACGCATCAGGTAAACTAGATTTTTGTGATCAAACCGTGGCTTTTCAGAGGGCGTTTTTATTTTTCAGGTGAAAATAGAAGCTTAGACATAGCTCAGGTGGTAAATGTTACCTTTATGAGAAACATACACTACCAGTCAAAAGATTTTGAACAGCAAGATTTTTCATGTTTTTTAAAGAAGTCTCTTCTGCTCACCAATCCTGCATTAATTTGATCCTAAGTAAAGCAAAAACAGTAAAAATTGACATTTTTACTATTTGAAATAACTGTATTCTATTTGAATATATTTTAAAATGTCATTTATTCTATTAGTTATCACATTATCACATTATTAGTCAAATCATTCTAATTTGCTGGTAAAAAAAAACGATGAATAGAAAATTCTGAAGAATTTTATCTGAAATAGAAATCCTTTGTAACATTAGAAATGTCTTCATCATCACTTTTAACCAATTAAAAGCATCCTTGGTAAATAAAAGTATTAATTTCTATAATTTCTTTCCCCTTTCCCATATTAGAATGATTTGTTACCAAAGCTTTATTATTATTATTATTAATTTTGAACAATAATAATCAGAAATGTTTCTTGAGCAGCAAATCAGCATATTAAAATGATTTTTGAAGGATCTTGTGACACTGAAGACTGGAGTAATGATGCTGAAAATGTAGCTTTGATCACAAGAATAAATTACATTTGAAAATATATTCAAACAGAATATAGTTATTTTAAATAGTAAAAAATATTTCAAAATTTTACTGTTTTTGCTGTACTTTGGATCAAATAAATTCAGGCTTGGTGAGCAGAAGAGACTTCTTTAAAAAACTAAAATCTTACTCTTCAAAAACTTTGACTGGTATTGTAAATAACTAAAAATGAACTGTACTTTTGCAGCATTCATACTATTTAATTTTTTTTTTCTTTTAATTGATCAGTTTCCAATAAAATATTAAACACCACAACTGTTTTCAACTGTGATATTTATAAGAAATTATTCCTGAGCACCAAATCAGCATATGCATCACATGACACTGAAAACGGGAATGGCTGCTAAAACTCAGCTTTGCCATCACAGAAATAATTACATTTAAAATATATTAAAATATATAATTAATGGTACTATTTTACAATATTACTGTTTTTTTTTTACATGTTTTTAATCAGATAAATGCAGCACTGCTGAGCATAAGAGACGTCTTTTAAAAACATTTAGATCTTACCAAAATAATGGTAGTGTATGAAAGGCTTTATATCTTTACATAAAGAGAAAATATACATCATGAATGGAACACATTCCTATTGTTGTTTCAAAACTATCACAAATCATTTTTGCAATTTTGATAAAGCTCACCTCTGTTAGCCAGAGAATAGTAACCTGGTGACATATTGTATTGAAACCTAATCTATTTAATAAAAATAACACAATAAACTCTACTGTAAAGTGTCACAAATCTAGCCTTCTTATTAATGTACTTTTCCGCTTATGCTGAAGTTGTTTTAATATGCTGATCCAGTACCAGCCCAAGCTTACCCCTGAGACAAAACCGCAAACAGGTTGTCGATCAACACATATAAAAGAGCCTGGCCCTAGTCCCGTAAGCGTAAGTCCTTCCAGAACTAGGACCAGCCTCCTTCGTGTGGTCACACAAGAAATTGCGAAACTGGCCTCAGATCAGTCTTGAGCTGTTTCTGTGAGTGCAGCCCTGCTCAACATGGGGGACCCTCATTACCTGGCCGGCTCGCTTTGAAAACCGTAACGCGGCGAGAGTTAACGAAACACACCTTCTGCTGCCACGCTCCACCGGCGACTAGAGAGTCATTAAGAGCTTTGGCGGACCGTGACTCAAAATTGCACACAGAGATCCTTAACTGGCGACATATTTCTTGGAGAGGCTCTGAGTTTCTGAACAGAGAGGATAAGGAGACAAAAAAATAAGAGCAAGGGTTTCACAGTAAGGTCATTCGAAAGTACCTCATTATGTAGGACATACCTCTCCAGCTGGCTCAAGGTCTTGAGCTGAACTTGTACACCACTGGCTTTCCATAGAAAGTCCCATTGCAGATGTTCTCATCTACTTTCCTGGAAAGGGTCAAGAGGGATACATGGCCTCATTTTGATCTTCAGCCTGCGCTCTGGCCTTGAGCAGATTGTTTCCCCTGTTGAGCATGCCTTCAGCTCCCTCTTGATTGTTTCCCAGTTTGCTTCCTAAAGTGCCGTTTTTATTGTTCCTTGGGATGACGTTGCATTCAAACCACATTTTAATGCACTGCATGTGATTTGTGCTTGTTTTCTAACATTTCTCTTATTGGCAGGTTAAAAATCAGGGGGTTACAGAAGAACTGCGGTGCTTGGGCTTGCTCAATGCCCTGGATAAAGACCGGGACATTCCTGAAGATCTGGCCCAACTGTTTGGAGAGCCTTGCATCAAATTAGCTGAGGGTGTCAAAGCCTATATATCTAAGGTGAGTTCACATCTCAGTTTGATTGTACCTGTTGCACAACTTTCTGCTTTCATTTGTTAGGATATCTGTTGAGGCAAGCCGTGTAACAACGGCTATTAAAAACATCATCTGCCTTTTCAATGCGTGGGCACAATTGAAGACAACAGTTTCAAGTGAAGTTCCTCACAGCATGAAGCAACTTGCTGTTACCATAAATGTGTCCTGGCAAGTGATTACAATCTCCTTAGGGAAGAAAAGTGGATGGTTGAGTCATGGGAGAGTTTTTCAAGCATTTATGCTTGTATATGCAGCATTGTCGAGGGTGACTCACCCCCTTGTCCCGAACATGAACCAGTCTAAGCAGTCAGAGCTCAGATTTGAAGGAAATGGCTTGGTTTTCCCCTGGCGTGGCTGGTTATCCCTTCAGCTTCAGCTTTTTCCCCTCACAGCCTTCCAGTGGTGGTTACATTAATAAAACTGACATGTTTGGAAGCCTAAGGCTTGGTCTCATTGTAAAGGTGTGATTAGACTTGCAAACCATCAAGTAGTAAAGTCAAACACTTATTTACATTAAACACAAGAAATCAGTAAAAAAAAACTAAAATTAATCGTGATTAATCCCACCTAACATTAAAGTTACATTACTTTTATACTTTTATATTGCAACAATTTCACACTGAATCTTACAATTATTGTAGAAACAATATAAAGATAGTATATTTTGAATATTTGGTAAATATTTGTTTTATGATTGAACTGATACCAATATCTCTAGGAAATCCTATTTCTCCTAATATTTAACCATTGACTATAGCATTCAACATTACAGTATAATTGAGAGCTATACGTTTTTAACATTTATTAGACTTTAAAATGACAACTTCTAATTTAAGTGAACTTAAAACAATGTTCACATAAACCCATGATTTATCTGTGCCTTTCAGCAAGTAGGAAATACACAGAAAACGAATAAAGTTATCAAACACTAAATACTAAATTAAATATAGATGAATCCTTAAAGCTACAAAAGTTATTGATTTCCTCTTTTTTTCTTGTGTTATTTGATTAATAGATATCACAGCAGGTTATTAGATTATTTGGCTGCTATTACTTTAAGAGCTACCACTGCTGAATGTGACGTGGATCTGACACGCATGCCATGCTCGTACTTTAATTTGCTGAAAGTATAACAGTTAAGAGGACAGGAAAATTAGTTTTTACTGACACAAGGCCTGACAAAATCTCATCTGACCACAGTTCACTGTTGTTTTACTGAAGCTCCCTTGTCACCTGTACCTTTCCCTGGATTGCACGTCTGAAAAGCCTCCTATTTGATGTGGTTAAAAAGACATTTAGCGACTAAATAAAAGCACTTTTTGTCAATAAAAAAAGAGACAGAAGCAGCAGTTGTGAATAGGGTGGCCAACCCTAGCCCTGTCCCTGCGCTAAATATTTTTAATTCCGTTAAACTTGAAAAATTTATCGCCTGTGTTAACACACTAATTTTGACTGCACTAGTTTTGATAGTAGCTTCTCATGCTCAGCAATGCTATTGTCACAGTTATGTCTGTTTATGTATTTGGTTTCGCCCATTGTCTCCCCCTGTTGATCTGTGTCTTTTGGTTTAGCCCATCGTGTGTGTGATTCCCGGCACCTGTCTTGGTAATTAGTCACCCTTTATAAGTCTGTTTGGTTCTTGAGTTCTCTGTCGGTCTTTGCAAATGTTTGATGTCGATCGTGTGTGGATGTATTTTTGTTCCTGCCTGTTCCTGCTTGTGATTCTAAAGACTTTATCAAATGTAATAGTGTTTATAGTATACCTCGTCTCGCCTCGTCTTCTCCAGCACACTAACTCATAACAGAAAGACCGACCTACAACAGTTTACCCGGCACCTTCTCCTGCGTTTATTTTTCCGTTTTCATTTTTCTCAGTGTTTTGTTTTTTGATTTAAATGGACACTACAGTGCAACTTCTCCTCCTGAGGCAGGGGGAACGCTCCCTTGAGGACCACACACGTGAGTTTCTCCTCCTGGCAAACCAGTCTCATTCCCCGGATAGCAGCCTTATCGTCTACTATCACTTTGGACTAAATTCCACCACCAAAGCGCTGCTATCCGGGAAGGGTCCTCTTGGGAGCTTGCCGGACTACATCGAGTGGGTGTTGGCGTCCTGTCAATCATCCTGGACTATCGACTTCGTCGAAGAGGACGTCAGCCCCACTCCAGACCCAGAACCCAGCCCAACATCACCCCGACAGGCGGAGTGGCAGCCCGAGCCCACCGACGATGGAGAGCCAGAGCCGAGAGCGACAGAGCCTGAGCCATCGGACCAGGTGCGAGAGCCGGCTGTAACATCCGTGACGGTGGAGTGTCAAGTGGAGCAAGAGAGGGCGATAGAGAGCCCTGCCCACTGCACCACCACTGGGGGTGAGCTTGAGTATCATTCTGGGGACTTAATTGACTTTTTCTCCGAAGTGTCTGTGCATGAATCATGTGATTTAATAGACTTTTTCACGGAACCACTGGCAGACATAAACTTCCCACCCAACCACCCTCTTCAGCCCACACCCATGTCTGTCTGCACACCGCTGTCCCCTGACAGCCCCTCAGCTCACCCTCAGTTCACCACCTGTGCAGTGGGCTCGCCGCGGGGCTGCCAGTTTCCATCGGCGTCTAGGTTGGAGGATCCCTCTGCTCCGCCTCCAGCCTCCGAGTCCAGGACTCCGCCTCGGCCCTTCGACCCTGCGGTTCCACCACGGCTCTCGACGCCCTCCTCTCCACCATCGCCCGTCGATCCACCAGCTCCACCGGGCTCCATCGTCTTTCCGGCTCCGCCCTGGTCAGTCGTCACCCCATCGGCTCCTCAGGACTCTGCTCCTCCGGCTGCGCCTCGTCACGCCGTCCCACCGGCTCCTTGGGACTCCTCCTTCCTGCGGGCACAGCCTCCATCCTCTGTCGCTCCGGCTCCGCCGCGGACCTCCGGATCTCCGCCTCCGCATCGGCCGCCAGAGCCTCCTGTTCCACCTTGGCCCTCCGGAGCCTCGGCGTCACCCTGGATCTTCGGCTCTCCGTCTCCACCTCGGGCTCCTCCTCCACCGGCTCCGCCTCCGTCGGTCGGCCCCATGGAGCCGGCATGCATTCTTCCACCATGGCTCCTCCCTCCGTCGGCTTCTCCGTGGGCCGTCATCCTGGCTGTGGTCTGGGTCTGTTCCTCCTGCCCTGGATCCCTGGCTCCTCCCACCATCGTCGCCCCCTTGGACTGTCTGTCTTCTCACCTGGACTTTTGTTTTGGTCCCCCTCCTGGGGTGGCGTCCTCCGCCGAAGCCCCCTCCATTATGGACTCTGGTTTTCTGTTTTTTCGCCCTTCTTTTTTGTTTTGTCTTTCTTTTTCTACGGCGCGAGGACGCGCCTATTCGGAGGGGGGCGTAATGTCACAGTTATGTCTGTTTATGTATTTGGTTTCGCCCATTGTCTCCCCCTGTTGATCTGTGTCTTTTGGTTTAGCCCATCGTGTGTGTGATTCCCGGCACCTGTCTTGGTAATTAGTCACCCTTTATAAGTCTGTTTGGTTCTTGAGTTCTCTGTCGGTCTTTGCAAATGTTTGATGTCGATCGTGTGTGGATGTATTTTTGTTCCTGCCTGTTCCTGCTTGTGATTCTAAAGACTTTATTAAATGTAATAGTGTTTATAGTATACCTCGTCTCGTCTCGTCTTCTCCAGCACGCTAACTCATAACAGCTATATTATTCTATATTAATATATTTTAGTGCTGTTAAACAATTATTCAACATCCAAAGTTAAGTTTTAGTTTATATAATATCTGTGTGTACTGTGTATATTTATATACACAGTACACACATTAAATTTTGAAAATATTAACATGTATTTACATGTATATTTTTCTATTCATATAATTGGCATTATATATAAATATTTTTAATATACATACATAATAAATACACACACACACACACACACATATACATATATATATATATATATATATATATGTATATATATATATGTGCAAACACTTTTGTTTTGTATGTGATTATCTGCGATTAATCATTAAACACCCCTACTATATTTATAAATGTAATTTTTTAAAATGTAATTTACTTTTTTTTTTTATATATATATCAGAACATTACTGTTATGGTGCTGATATATTGTGTGTCCTTACTTAATTTTATCCATCCGTGTCAGACTAAATAAAGTTGGTTAACATTAAATCTGGTTAACATTATCCAACAGCCTACATGGCCTAAGTTGACATCAGCAGAAAACTAAAAAATATTTAAATTCTTTGTTGGGAACAATCCGCACCAATGAATCACTCACAATAAAACCAGGAAACATTTGTTTAGAAAGTAAATAAGGTTCATAATGACTTTCAGCTTTTTATTTTGGTGGAAGTGTTGCAACTTCTGCCATTTTTTTCTTATTAATTTTCCGTGCCACCCCTTTGTTTACCCAAGTC
Source organism: Garra rufa (assembly GCF_049309525.1). Taxonomy (NCBI): domain Eukaryota; kingdom Metazoa; phylum Chordata; class Actinopteri; order Cypriniformes; family Cyprinidae; genus Garra; species Garra rufa. Next base: position 49,089,404 of record NC_133363.1, read on the forward strand.
CCTCGGCTCCGGGAATATATGTTATCAGATTTTACGGAGCATGTCTAGCCCCGTCCTACCCCTTTCCCTCCCGCCGCCATGCGCAACAGCCCGTGCGTACCGTCAAATCTTTCACTACTAATTGAGTGAGGCTGCAAACAATTTATTGCCACTCAGAGACAGAGGCATTTGCCTCATAATTAAAAACACATGCGCCACTTCTGAGAGATGCAATTATGGTGCGTTAAAGAATTCCCTGATCATGCTAAGGGATCGGTCAGTGGAAAAAGTAAACAAATAATAGAGATTTTTGCCAATAAGAAGAGAACATAAGCGCCAGAAGCGTATATAAGTCTCAAAATACAAAAAAAAAAAACGTGTGTGCATGTATTTGTGTGCATGTTCACACATCAATATGAATAAGAGAGTAAGATTCAGATTTAGATCAAGGGGGAAGATATTTGCACAGAAAGAAACAGGCTGAACAAGCACATGCCGAGGCTTCGGGCTCTTTTCCAGCCTCATGTCAGCGCAGAGGTAAAGCACACAGAAAAAGAACGAGAGGATAAGAATCGAGAGAGTGTTCGCAGCGAATGAGTGAGTAAAGAGAGATGAAGGAAATGCATGTCTCTGAAGCGAAGGCCTTCAGAATCCAGAGAATGCCAGAACACCTGGTAGTTATTATGGAGGGCTTCGAAAAAAGCAAAAAGAAAAGTCTGACGTCCTCCAAATTCTCAATTTTAGTCGGACTCAGCACACAAACAGTATACAGACGTGCAGTATATGCAAACCGCTGACCATTGTTGATCACTGATTTTCCGTGGCTTTGGTGTAACACGTAATGCAGAATGACCGCACAGCTAACAAGAGCCGAACCCTGCAAGAGTTCAAGATAATTCACAGAACAGATGGCCACGTCCACAGAGAAAGCCTAACGCAAGTCAACAAATCAAAAGACGCTACACCACTACGATCCAGCCCAGAAATAATATCAGCATTTCAAGGAATATTATATGCTCAAGCTGCACCTGAACAGGACCCCGCAGCAGCCACTTGAGTCCTCTCGATATCCCTAAATCCCTCCTCAGTTTCCCGCAAAGCTAAATGGGACGTTTTGTCCCCGTTCTCCTCTTGTCTCGGATTCTCCTAATGACTCATTAGATGAGGAAGCATCTCGTCTTCGGGCTCACATCCGCAGCGCTGCATCACCACCGGCGTCTGAAACAGATTTACGATGAAAGCAGTGATCATACACGGGGCATTCCGCCAGCCGCAAGATTTTCCGCCAGCCTCAGAACAAACACAAAGGCCATCTCTGTCTGCCCTCTAACCTTTATCTTCCGCATGATCATAGCTCAAGGACTGTGTTTGCAAAAGTGTGGTCGGTTTTACTACATGCGGTTTCTGGGGATGAATGTATTGTTTGTTTCAGAAACCTACGGGAAACTACTAGCTTGTATATGTGGATTGGCTTTGATAACATGCAAGCATCAGATTTGCTAGGGTGAAAAGGGGTGAAAAGAAAGAAAAAGAGAAAAACGTTAATAAAGTAAAGGCCGGTCCAGTTGGTGTTCTCATGTTGCGCTGCGTGGACTTACACGATGGCTCGCCTCCTGCCAAATATGTGCTGAGCTCTCAAAGCTGGTATTACTTAGAGTCGAATTTCAGCGAGTGCTCTGCAACAACCTTCCGTCTAAAAAAAAAAGAGAGGGAGAGAGAAAGAAAGAGAGATTAAGTCGGGTTTAAAGCCTCGGAAGACCTCAAGCCCATTCTACAAACCAAAAGAGAGACTGAAGACAGCCTGTCACATCTTTAACACCCCATTAAGTGTCACTGTGGCAGAGAGCCCTGACAAGAGAGAGAGAAAAGAGGAGGAAGATACAGGCACAAACACTAATCCTGACTGCTGTATTTAAAGTGCAGGGTAGGGTTGCACCAGCCATTTCTAAGTCCTAAATGCAGACATAAAGTTCATGGGGGTCTAGTAGCTTAACTCTGAATTTAATTTCAATGACCATTAGTAGTGCGCAGCTCCTTAAATTGACACCTGACTGTGTTGATTCAAATAGTTCTCATCAATTTTCATTGAAATATAATACATGAATCATAAAAACAAAATTCCACACTAATATACTCTACCAGTCCAAAGTTTTCATTCAGTCAAGATTTTTAATGTTTCTCTTCTGCTCATCAAGCCTGCATTTATTTGATCCACAGTACAGCAAAAGCAGTAATATTGTGAAATATTTGTACTATTTAAAATAACTGCTTTCTATTTGAATATATTTTAAAATGTAATTTATTCCTTTGATCAAAGCTGAATTCAGCATCATTTCCAGTCTTCAGTGTCACATAATCCTTCAGAAATCATTCAAATATGCTGATTTGTTCAAGAAACATGTGACAAATATTTCAGATAAATGCTGTTCTTCTGAACTTTCTATTCATCAAAGAAACCTGAAAAAATTCTCCTCAGCTGTTTTCAACTTAATAAAAAATGTTTTTGAACAGCAAATCAGAATATTAGAATGATTTTTGAAATCACAGGAATAAATTACATTTTAAAATACATTAAAATACGATTATTTTAAATAGTAAAAATGTACTGTTTTTGTACTTTGGATCAAATAAATGCAGGCTTGTTGAAACTTTTGACTGGTAGTGTATGAAAAAAATGTATTACATACCTATATATTTATTTATTTAGAAATAGTTTACCAAGATAAATGCCTTATACTAGCCAGTAATATTTATTTTTAAAGAATTTTATTCAGCAAGGATGCATTCAATTCAATCAAAAGTATAAGTAAAATTTTTAAAAAAGGTTTTCAATTAATTAAATGCTGTTCTTTTGAATGTTCTATTTATCCTCAAAACTGTTTCCACAACAGTATACTTATTGTACTTATAACATTTCACAATATTTCTGTTTTAACTGTATTTTTGAACCAATAAATGCAGCCGTGGTGAGCATGTCTTTCGAAAAACATTAAAAAAAAAATCTTACTGACCCCAAATTATATAACAATATATATGTACATATGTCAACACAAATTACACTCTCACTGATGTAATCCAATCATTCTGTCATATTACTGGCAGGCAAACTGGATTACATACTCCCTCTCAGAGGATTTCATAAATATTTAGTTTATACAAAGCCTTACTTTTGATTTAAGTGTAATAGTCCAATGATCACATTTTTAGTGTTTGTAATGTAGTTCATTTATGCTAAAACTACGCTAAGCTGTAACTTGCGCACAGCTGGAGCAGCCGCCCCAGGTGAATAGACGCAGACTTTTACAGAGGGGGAGGGAAAGAGAAAACGAGAGAGATGAATTCTCATAGTGCTTAAGGTCAGACTGTTGTGCTCTGTAGTGGAACGGTGAGGTCTCTGGTGAAGGGGGCCGGGGACAGAGAAATGGGGCCGACCTCAGACGGCAGCCAAGAATGGCAGGAAACAACTTGTAAGCATACACACACACACCTCATTCATTCAAAGGCCCATAACAGGCGTGCACTGATTTTATCCAGTGGAGAGTGTGTACATTAAGTACAGTGTGTGTTTGTCTCGCAGTACTGTGGGTTATTAGCCGTTTACCTGAGTCACACAGTGCAAAGTCTAGCGCTCTGAGATTTATTGTTTGCCATGCTTTACGGCCCAAGGAAAGCAACAGTTATTTATTAATAACCCTCCTGGAGGAACGGAACGTGCTGTGCCTTCAGTATCTCAAAGACAGAGCAAACTCTGGCACTTACGGCTGTTTTAAAGTATTATATTGCCGTCTCGACTGAGCTCAGCTGGAGAGGACGCTAATGGCTTTCTTCGCACGCTGCGTGCATGCACTCGCCCGCTTCCTGCTCCTTGAATGAAGGAAAAATCTTCCCTCGGCCGTTCGCCTTTTCTGGCGCTCGGATGCAGGGGGTCAAAGGTTTGACGCTGGGTGTGTTGATTGTTATTGTTGAGGTCTTTGTATGGGGCTGTTCTCTGCCCTCCACCTTCTGAACTATGTTGTGTTTTCCAGAAAACAGATTGCGCACTCACTTTAACTAGGCCTCACTGACTCCCTAGGCAGAAAAAAGCCTGCGTGAAGGATTCTTTGTGGAATTTCTGTCATATCAAATCAACTAAAAATCTATCTATCTATCTATCTATCTATCTATCTATCTAGGCTGGGTTTTCACGCTTTGATACGATTGGGATTCACAAGATTTAATATAGATTATTTTGGATATATTATATCAGGTACAGTACATGCCAAATTTTCTCAAGGAAAAAAAAAGTCTCAAGTAATACCTTAAAATTCACTGAGAATCAGTTGGAACTACGTTACTATAGAGAGTTTTCACGACATGTCATCAATCAGTGAATGCAAACAATGCCACTGAACCAAACAAAACTCTCATATTTTGCTGATTATTGCTGCTGAAAAGGGTCAATTATTGTCATGTCTTGGGCTGTACTAATCGGTCAGACTGGGACAAATATTTGGAGTACTATAGACTGCAAAAGTTATAACAAATCAAAGGAGAGTGCAAAAAACTGTCTGAGTTGGCTAAACTGAACCAGGATTTCCAGGGCAAGAATCTTGACAACATTTGTGTTTGTTCTTATCATTTCCGGTCAGGCGGGTGAAATATTGGGCTAATATCTTAAATATTACTGCTCGTACATATTTTTACCATCTATTAACTACCACCTATTTCCCATTTTGCCTTGCGCCTATGATTTAGCAGCTTCCACACATTTTTTTCCATAGTTTAGACAGCATACATTAGCTGAACAATATATTCAGTTGTACTTTAATTGTGCAATCCATGCTGTTGTTTAAATCCGAGTATCTCCAATAAGTCCGGGTAACTGACCAAACCGTGACATAAGTGCAAACCCTCTATAATATTGAAGGTTTAAATGAACTGATTTGTATACAAATGCAGTTTTTATAATAATAAAGTTACAATTATATAATTATATTTATACTCCAATTCGTTTTTTGAAATATGAACATTTAAATGGTGACTGTCATAAAAACTTGACAGGTTTATTCAAACGTAAATTAAACATTGAATAACCTTAAAAATTATAACAACTATGTTATATGTGCACATATTTAGCAAAATGCTTCCCTCTAGAGTTAATTTTTCTAGCTGACTAACGAGTTTATAGTCACCGAATGTGTTTTTCTGAGGTAAATGTGATGTTATGTGACATTATGCTGTTATGATGTCTTTGCGCTTTTTAAACACCCAATTAGGGATTACATGAAACAGAATAGGGATTCCGGTATGTTGTACTCTTTCTTTTAACATACCTTGAGATTTTTGTTCTGAAAGTGGCAAAGCGGAGGAGACGATCAGTTCACATACGCTATCTATCACAGAAATTCCAACAGAATTTTATTAGGAGCAACCAATAATCCTTTTGTGCTAGCAACCACCCCAACCACCCTAGTAAACATCTTGCAACCACTCAGAACCACATCCATCCAATCTACCTAGAAAAGTAGAACATTACATAGTAGAGTAAATACAATAAAAGCAGCATAGCAGGAAAGAGGATAATAATTATAAGCACAATTGAAATGATTTCCGTCCATCTATCTTGTTCTCTTTTTCCCTCTGTCTTTCTTGTACGACATGCTGCATGTACAAGAACATGCTAGTAAAACAGCCCTTTATCTGCTCCATATGTGAGATGTGGAACTGATTTCAGGATCATTTACCAGAAATAATGGTGAAAAAGTAAAAGCCTCGGTCAGAAATCCATCTCTGCTGTGGCCTGGGTGAGATTATGTCACGTTATAAAGGCTGCAGGCGCTCGACTGTCTGATGAATGGAGAGGAGAGAGAAAGAGCCAAGAACAACAGAGACTCCATCGCACACTCGCTCTTGGGTGATGCCAGACAGAGAGAAGCTGGGGAGGGAGAGAAAGAGAGAGAAGGGAATAAACTATTATTCCTTAAAAATAAGAAAAAACACATTTATTTGTTGATTCAGTCAAACACAGTCATGTCAGAAAGCTAAAATTAAAAAAAAGTGTTTGCTTTAAAAAGCTGTTCGTCAGCACAGACACTGCAAAACACCATCAATTTTATAGACTAAAATAAATTGTGAAACTTACATGCCAAACTTTATATTTGTCGTAACTCTGGTGTTTAAGTCGCATTTAACCTTTATCCAACAAGCATTCAACAGAGTGGAAGAAAAATGTGAGGAGAGGTCAAAACCAACCTGAGGGTGTTGGGTTAAACTTTGGCTTGTTACTTAGTAGATTTTTGAAATCTGAACAGCTTTATGGATTATATGGAATATTTTTTTCCACTGCTCTACTGATGACATTTTCTGTTATTTAACATGGCATTGTTTAAATGCAATGATTCAGTCACTGACTACATTAAAAATGTAGACAAGGACTGAATCATTGCATTAAAACAATAAAGTTTTCAATTAGTTTAATTTAAGTAAATCAGACAGTGTTTGGAACATACTCAATCCCAGAGCCGAAGCTGGCCTGAGGCGATGGAAATGAGCCAGTAATCAGAGTGTTTTTAGTTCAAGACCCAGCCAGTGGGACTAATGATCTGGATACTGGGGTTTGACTGGTTGAAATATGGCCGTCACAGACTACTGAAAAACTGCCCTTGAGAAAGATGACCTTAAAAACTATTCTTAGCTGTTTTTACCCTCCAGCTCAACACAACGTGATCACTGCCGTCTTCAAAGGATGAAAAAATAAAACTGTTTGTGTAATAAAATTTCGTAACTTGAGGTAAACTTTAACCGCAGTTAATATGCCTGTGAGACAAGAAACAAAAACCAAAAAGGAGAATAGACACGCTTATAAAACTGAATCATCCAGTTTCACATTCCTGTTAACTATCTAGATTTTGACGAGTCATCATATGTCACTCTACTAATGGGACTTTTTTTGTTTTTGCCACAGGTTACAGACAGTATCATCTCCAAACAGGCTTTACATGGTGAGTATACAATCAGTCAATTCTCCATAATTGCCATAATCACAACACCAATGTAAAGCGGAATGCTAAAGACACTTGGAAGAATGATAAAAATGGACTGTAATAAGGTTAAAATGTCTTGCGTAACACCAGTAAAAATGTATGATGCATTTGAATGTACTGATTGTCTACTGTCTGTCTCTCCCTCAGAAGCAAGAGCCATGCCTCATTCATACAATACATCAGGGTCAAAGTTTATGACCACAGTGACACAACGCCCATCAGCCCACCTGACCCTTAGCAGCCTACCGGGTGAGTGAGTGAGTGTGTGTGTGTGTGTGTGTGTGTGTGTGTGTGTGTGTGTGTGTGTGTGTGTGTGTGTGTGTGTGTGTGTGTGTGTGTGTGTGTGTGTGTGTGTATATACAGTACCAACTGAAACTTTGGACACACCACCTATTCTTTATTTTGACTATTTTCCACATTTTAAAGTCATCAACACTTATCAAATTAGCTAAAAAAAAGACAATTTATTGTAAATGTGAACTAATTAATTAATAAAATAAAAAACATCATTATTAATATAAAATTATGCAAATACACTACCAGTCAAAAGTTTTTGAACAGTAAGAGTTTATGTTTTAAAAAAAAAAAGTCTCTTCTGCTCACCAAGCCTGCATTTATTTGATCCAAAGTACAGCAAAACAGCACAATTTAGAAATATTTGTACTATTTAAAATAACTGGTTTCTATTTTTATGCTTGTGATTTCAAAGCTGAATTTTTAGCATTATTACTTCAGTCATATGGTCCTTGAGAAATCATTCTAATATTTTGATTTGCTGCTCAAAAAACAATTATTATTATGATGATTTCTTTGATAAAAAGAACATTCAGAAGAACAGCATTTATCTGAAATAGAAATCTTTTGTAACATTATATTTATGATATTATTTATCACTTTTGATTAATTTACAGCATCCTTGCTAAATACAAGTAATAATTTCTATAATTTCTTTTTCACAAAAAAATTTAATAAAATGTAACAAAAGCTTTTTATTTCAGATAAATGCTGATCTTTGGATCTTTATATTCACCAAATAATCCTGAAAAAATGTATTTAACTGTTTTAAATGTTTAAATGTTTTTTGAACAGCAAATCAGCATATTAAAATGATTTCTGAAGAATCATGTGACACTGAAGACTGGAATAAAGATGCTAAAAATTCAGCTTCGATCACAGGAATAAATTTTAATATATTAAAAATATTTCACAATATTACTACTCTTGCTGTATTTTAGATCAAATAAATGCAGGCTTGGTGAGCAGAAGAGACTTAAAAAAATAATAAAATCTTACCTCTCCAAAAACTTTTGACCGGAAGTGTATAATTAATTAAACTTAAAGCTTATTTTAAATAGTTTAGATCAAAAAGTCTTTAGGTCTTAAGAAAAAGAGCTGTATAAAGTCTAGCCCTGCATTTTCTCACAATCAAGAGTTTTTTAGTATACCATTACAGTATTTATTCATGTTTTGAATTAGCTTTTATTTTTATAATTTCAGTTTTCGTTTTAATTTTAGTAATTTTGTCATGTGCTTAAGTCATTTTTAGCTTTTTTTTATATATATATATCAGTTTTAGTACTTTTAGCACCTTATTTTCAGTTAGTAGCAAATATGTCTATTTTTTATTTAGGTTTTTTAATTTTTCATCTATTTAGATCAAAGCTTAAGACCAAAAAGTACACTCATAATAAATATTTTAGCCTGCAATACACTACATGACTTTGGCCCAAATTTTTTCCTCTGATTTCCAGTGTAGACTAGTCGACGCTGGTTGCTAAAAGTCAGAGCCAGTCTGGAGATTTCTGTCATTTTGCATATAATGCCCGGTTTTCCTTCTGTAACCATTTATAATGTCGCAAGAGTATGATGTCTTGTGTTTTAAAATCTGTTCAGATTTTAAAAGTCGTGTAGTGTATTCCAGCCAGTACATGCTTAATGCGCCCTTTGTGTATATGACCCATCCATCCATCCATCCATCCTGCCAGGCAGAGCTTCCCCATGTCAATAAAGCCTGGCACACAGCTGCAAAGAAGAAATTAATTATATGACAGCTTGAAATTGTTTAGTTATTTAATATAACAGTAATATCACTAAATATCCCAAAATCTTGTCCGTTCCTTTAAAGTTCCACTAAAGCTACTCAGATCAAAGTCTTATTTACCGCATGCGTGCCAGAAAAAAAAGAGATTTATTCAGTCACGCATCCCAGAAGGAAATGAAACCAAGTCAAACCAGCTTTGTATCTGGAGCACAAGTCACAAGCATGATCGCTAAACTGCAAGGGAGTGTTTTTTTTTTTTTTTTTTTGTAACACGTGCATGCATTATTCACAAACCTGTCTGCACAGTGCTTGATGATGGATCACATGCACGCACTATGAAAATTGCACATGCCGTTAACTTCAAAAAGCCGAAACTGCTTAATCCATGAGAACATCTATATTAACCGCGGTGATAGCAGTGGGCTTTCCTACACATCTGTACTTCATGTGTGTATCTCTCTTTATCAACTTTTGTCAGAAGAACGACCCTTTTAAAACTTTTTGAAGCAGTAAATCAAAGAGCAGGTCTAGCATGTTATTGATCTTCTGTGAGGAATGTGGCTCATTGTGTTTGAGGAACATGCCGCCTGCTCCTCCATGTGCTCTACACCTCCCTTCCTCCCCAGCCTTTCTCTCTCTGTTCTTCAATTTTTCACTCTGTCTGTGACTTCCTCTCCTGTGTAGCCATACCCTCCTGTTCTGATCTCTCCTGTACTCTTAAGACAATCCACCAATCTTTCATTCCTCCCTTTTACCTTGTGAATTATGTGCCTTGCTTTAATTGCCACCTGCTCCTTGTCTTGGAACCTTTATTCTTTATTCTTTTTTTACTACTATGTTTTTTTTTTTTTTTTGGTCATGAATTATATGCCTTTCCACATTCAGAATATCTTTAGTATTACTTAGTGATCGTTTCTTTAAATCTTTAAAACACTAATAAATTTCATACCACTGTTAAATGTAATCTTTAGCAAATCTCAAAAGTAATATTCATTTTTCATACTGTACATTTATAATGTTGTGATACCTAAATTTACTTGTAGCATTTAAAACTATTTGTTAGATTTATTTTTTTCGCTTTATACAATATATTATTAAACTTTAATATCAGTAATTTATCAGTTATTAGTCATAAGAATAATTATCAGCTTATCATTATCAGGCATAATTAACATTTGTAATTCATCAATTAACAATTCAGTCACATGGCGATAAATGAAAGTCATGTCCTACATTTTTTACATTTTATACTGTATATATAATTTTCATTTTAGTAATTTATGTGCTTTTGTCATTTTTTTTTAACCTCAGTCTATGTATTTTACTTCAGTTTTAGTCATTTTAATACTTTAACTACTTTAACTTTAATGTAGCCCATTATTTACTCACCCTCAAGCCTTCCTAGGTGTATATGACTTCCTTCTTTTTAATTCAATATGAGTTATATTAAAAATTGTTCTGGCTCTTGCAAGCTTTATAATATTAGTGGGCAGGTGTTTCTTTTCAACAGTCCAAACGAGTCCAATAAAGCACATCCATTAATAATAAAAAGTACTCCACACAGCTCCGTGGGGTGAGTAAAGGCCTCCTGTAGCGAATGGATGCGTTTTTGTAAGAAAAATATCCATATTTAAAACGTAATCATCACTTTTCTCTAGCTTGAACTAACAGTCGTACACAGAAGCCGTTCCAGGTGAAGCTGTGTGGACCACTTTATATATTAGATGGATGCACTTTATTGGACTTGTTTTGGACTGTTGAAAAGAAACACCCTCTCACTGCCATTATTAAGCTTGGAAGAGCCAGAACAATTAAACAATTGTAATATAACTCTGATTGCATTCGACTGAAAGAAGAAAGTCATATACACCTAGGATGGCTTGAGGGTGAGCAAATAATAGGCTAATTTTAATTTTTGGGTGAACTAACCCTTTAATAGTTTTAGATTTAGATCTAGATTTAGTCTTAGTTAACAATAACCACACTGGTCGCACCGAATGCTAAAATGTTTCACTCGAAACTACATGCTTCAGAGAAGTAAAATGGGTTGTGAATGCCATTTCATGCTAACCTAAATCTATCTTCTCCCTTTTGTTCAGGTGGCACTCAATACTTCACCCCTCAACCAGATCTGCACCAGTCCTGCCGCCACCCCGTACGTTCCTGGGCCAACCAGAGCTTCGGCGCCCATCTGCATAACATGACGCTGACCAACGGACGCCTTCGCGTACCCCAGGATGGCCGCTACTACCTGTACTCCCAGGTGTACTTCCGCTACCCCTCTCCTAGCGAGGGTGACCAAAACAGCGTAAGCCACCAGCTGGTTCAGTGCATCTATAAGAAAACCTCCTACCTGAGGCCGATTCAGCTCCTGAAGGGAGTGGGGACCAAATGTTGGGCTCCGGACGCAGAATACGCCCTCCACTCGGTGTACCAGGGCGGCCTGTTCGAGCTCCGAGCAGGCGACGAGGTCTTTGTATCAGTCTCATCTCCAACAATGGTGTACGGCGAGGACTCTTCTAGCTACTTCGGAGCTTTCCGTCTGGACCTGTAGGAGAAGACAAAACGGGACTATGTTACCCATCGGGTGGATCGTTTTGGGGCTGTGACCCAAAGAGAAAAAACTTCACCGTTCAACTTTCCTTTCTTTAAGACTTCGAATATGTGAAGGATGTGTGAATGAGAGATGTTTCGGATAAGGTTATTTGTTTTAAAGACAGAGGAATGTATGTATATTTCTACAAAATCACATCAAAGATGTGAATCTTTGAAACGGTAGCAAAACTTGAGAGACAAAAACTCACACAAAATGAATCTGTGCCAATATAGGGCTTGACGTGTGAACTCACTCTCAGCTCTCATTTGCTGGAGGGGAATATTTGTGTGTACGGCGGATCGAAAACAGTTTTAAAAACAGATATGATGACAGCGGGAATGTGGAGGAAAGAAAGATGAGAGGGGAAGTATGCAGCTCTACCAGCCTCAAAAGAGCATCCTGGCAGGTTGCAGGACTGCGGAATTCTCCCCGTCCTGTCAGACCAGCAGAGCAACATGCCCGGACAAGAAAAGGACCTAAAAAAAAAGTTCACATAAACACAGAGGAATTCAGCTTGTTGCATAGATTTAAGAACACCCATTCTCTCGAGTATTTATGGCTTCCACGCATACAAAACGCAGAGATAAGATAAAACGCACATACGTTTTGTCTCAGATACTAATCATTTTCACAAGTCTCCCTCTGCTGTCTGGTCCGGGGTGCAGGAGGAAGTACTGTCAGGGAGGGACGCAAAGAGACACGTGCTTCCCTGCTCACGAGGTGAAATGAACTCTACGCTACACAGTTTGTTGAAATGTCGCAGCCATATAATGCTTTGTTTCTGCTAGAGCTGCACACACTCCAAGTGCCCTGAAAAAGTGGTACCACTTAGTTGTACATTCATCTCTTTCTCTATGTGGTTGGTTGGTTCAACCTGTGTATATAATTGTATTTAATTCAGAATCATGAGGTTTGGAAAAGAATGTACAAGCGTTGTAATGTTCTCGCATGAAAATCCCACAAAATGGGATTTTCACGCCGTGACGTTCTCCAAACGAAACGGCGCTGTGAATCTCGATACGAGCCTGTTTTTTTTTTTTTTCTGAGGGAAAAGTGTTTGAAGGAGGAGAGGGTGGGGGTGATTATTTTCCACTATAAATGATCAAGTGCTGTCACAATGGTGTTTTTGAGAGAAAGCACAAACACTCGCTTGGGTTTCATTGTAAACCACGAGCATGTTTTCTTCTCTCTGGACTCTGCCCCGGTTTTTACTGATAAAGTCAGTGAGCTAAAGGGCCCCTGCCAAGACAGTGCCTTAAATCACATTATCCAGCAAGAGCGAGCGAGCCAAGACTCTTTGTGGCATTTAGCTACGGACATAATGTTCGTTATACCACACATTACAAAACATCCCGCCTGACTCTTATCTGCAATTTGTCTGGATTAAGAAACTTGGATGTTGATTTAATCCAGAGGGGGAGAACGAGTTTTTCTTCAGCAGGTTTTAATACTTTTGGTGCAAGTTCATATAATGTTCCGCAATGCCATAATTTCTCCATACAGGGTGCTTTTTTTTTATGTCTAAGGGAATGTGACGTCAGATACCACTAGGTTTAATACGTGTGAAAGTGCCTTTGGCTTGTCGTTATGCACTGATCTAAGACCACCCTCAATCTAAACACTAACTTTTATCTTATTAAGGGAGGATCAAAGTATGTTTTAGATCAGTGTTGAAGTCATACATGACCTCATCAATTTCACATCATCAACCACATCACTTCACAGCCCAGTGAGAACTTCGACACCATCTGCTTAGTGGAAACATCACTCATGTCGTTCCAAACCTGTATGGCTTGCTCTCTTCTGTGGAACACAAAGAACTTTTTTGAAAAATGTTTCCCTGAAAGTTAAAGGGGTCCAAAACAACACTGGGTTCTGGAAAAAATCATTCTGCGAAAGAGAGTCAGTCATACAGGTTTGAAGTGAAATGAGAGAATTTTCATTTTTGGGTTAATTTTCCCAGAAGGAGTCTGGATAATCCTACCAATTCGCATGCACTGACCGTGCTCATTATCCCCGTCAATCTGCTCCGGCCCATCCAGGGTTTTGTGTGAGTGTGCACATGTGTATACAAATTGAAATATGCACCTATCTGTACAACATGGAGGTCAGTGTGGGGTGAGGGGTGGCCAGAAAAGAGAAATATGGCTGAATTCCAGCGGATCCAGGCGGATTACAGCAAGACTTGCCCTTTGAACCACAAAGAACCACAATGTGAACACAGAAGACAAATGTATGTTAGGTGTATATATATATATATATATATATGTGAGTGTGTGTTTTTTAATTAAATGCTTGACTGGTTTCTGAAACAGTGGATGTGATAGTTTGCATACTTTAAAATCTCACAGAGCTTTGCAGAGACCTTACGGGAGTGCTGTGAAAAACTTGAGCGGGGCAGAACACAGTGAAATCCAGTGAGCAACATGAACTGTCAGTTGAAACAAAAAGACTATTGTGTTTCCTTTTCCAGTGAGAGTTTTTTTTTAGTTGGGATTGTTAAGTTTTCTGTCCACCAATCTGTGGCACTGTTTTCCATTTAAAGAAAGAAGTTATGCACTGTTTACCAATGTTGCGTCTCTGTCTTGGTAAGAATGTACTGATATCTCTCACGCTCTCCCTCTTTATTGTATAATTTTACAATGTCTGACCTGTGTCCTTAAAGCATACGTCTGAGGTGTCGTTTTCAATTAAAGTGCCTTTTTATGAATCGTGAGTCATGAGTTTGATCATTTATTTGCTAGCTTGTGCATTCTGTCAATGCCAATAACTTCCATCATGCATTATATGTCATTTGTTTTGCTTTTCTTTTGCCAAACTTGCACAATAGCCCAACCAACCCACCCACACGGACACACATGGTGCTCTTACACAAAAGACGTTTTAACACAAAGAAATGTTTGCTTTTCTATCATGGTGGGGACTTCCCATTGACTCCTATTGTCTTCTACTCTTTTAAGGATTCTTTTTATATCGTTTTATTACTTTATACTACTCTTCTTTAATATAAAATTAAATCTGAAATCTGCCACACACACACATTTGTGACCCTGGACCACAAAACCAGTCATAAGGGTTTTTTTTTTTTTAATTGAGTTTACATTATCTGAATAAACATGCTTTCCATTGATGTATGGTTTGTGAGGAAAGGACAATATTTGGCTGAGATACAACTATTTGAAAATTACGGAGCCCCTTACGTCACCTGTAGAAGAAAAATAATTAATCCGTGGGGACGGTTTTGCAATTCGTTCCCTCAGTTTATAAACCGTACCCACGAATTCTTAAACTGTTCCCTCGGTTTAATAAATCGTGCCCACGGATTAACAAACCGTACCCACGAATTTCCAATCCGTGCGCCCAGATTTTGTAAACCGTACCCTCGGATTTTGAATCCGTACCGACAAATTCATAATCTGTGCGCACGCTTTAGCAATCCGTTCCCACGGGTTTTAAACTGTATTTACGGATTTGTGGCCCCGCCAAATGCATTGTATTGCATTTATTAAACTTTATTTCTCATAGGCTATATGAGACCATGGAACACTGACAAAACAGAGTTTTTAGCGTTTATTTTATATTAATCACTAACAGATTAGCTGCTAAAACACCACACCTGTGTTTTATCCCATTGGTTATTAAATGTAAAATAAACGCTAAAAAGAAGAATGTAAAAA
Source organism: Garra rufa (assembly GCF_049309525.1). NCBI lineage: Eukaryota > Metazoa > Chordata > Actinopteri > Cypriniformes > Cyprinidae > Garra > Garra rufa. Next base: position 49,104,719 of record NC_133363.1, read on the forward strand.
GAAGAATATTTTGTAAGTGCGGACCATGCATGGTACCAAAATAAAATAATAAGTGAAGAGCGCTGTTTAAACGGCTTTGCTTTATTTAATAATATTTTTCAAAATATAAAATTGCCTGAATAAAAAAAAAAAAAAAAAAAAACGAGTTTTGGAGAGGAGAAGAAAGCAATACAAAACAAATAATGTACAGGTTATGTTGTCATTCCTTTGCTCTCAAACTAAATGCAATGTAATATATTACATATTTAATAATTAGCTATATTAACAGTGAAGCATGCATCTAACTCTGAGTGAAAAGATTATCATAAAATCGCCAAAATGAGTCTACATGTTAAGAATGAACAAACACATTTGTGCACTCATTTATTTAGCCTATAAATTAAAATAATAATTACTATTTTAAGTATTATGACGTAAACAGCTTATACTTCTGTTTCTACTGATCGGGGCCACAAATCCGTGAGTACAGTTTAAAACCCGTGGGAACGGATTGCTAAAGCGTGCGCACAGATTATGAATTTGTCGGTACGGATTCAAAATCCGAGGGTACGGTTTACAAAATCTGAGCGCACGGATTGGAAATTCGTGGGTACGGTTTGTTAATCCGTGGGCACGATTTATTTAACCGAGGGAACAGTTTAAGAATTCGTGGGTACGGTTTATAAACTGAGGGAACGAATTGCAAAACCGTCCCCACGGATTAATTATTTTTCTTCTACAGGTGACGTAAGGGGCTCCGTAGAAAATCTGTAATCTGAGGGTGCAAAAAAATATAAATATTGAGAAATTAAGTTCTTAGCCATGCATATTACTAATCAAAAATTACATTTTGATATATATATATATATATATAATGTTAGAAAATTTACAAAACATCTTCATGGAACATGATCTTTAGTTAATATCTAAACGATTGTTGGGATAAAGAAAAAAATCGATCATTTTGAGCCATACAGTGTATTTTTGGCTACTGCTACAATTATACCCGTGCTACTTACAACTGGTTTCGTGGTCCAGGGTCACATTTGTTTCCTGTTAAATGTGTATTCTACGATTTAAAATGCTTACAATCTTACTTCAGTCATTGCAGAGCTGAAGTTAACTGTTGACTGGCTCAGCAGGTCTCTCTCACATGACAGCGAACGAATTCGACTTTTTCCTGAACACGGAAGTGTTAACTTTCTTAATCATATTAACGCACAGAACACATTTTTATATTCAAAACGTTTCAGTTTAATTAACTTTTACCCCATTTTAAAGTGGATTTCTATGGAGACCGAAACTAGAGCATCCAAACGGAAGGTAGAATCCATCATGGCGGCGGCGGCGCTCATCGGTTACTCAGGAAAAAGGTGGATACTACCGATTCTACCAGCTGCGATTTCCCGCTCTCTTCTCTCTAACAGTGAGTTCACGCACACAGCGGGACATTTATAAACATGTTGTCCAACAAAATACATCAGATTTACTTAAAACATACCTGATAAAGTCAGTCGAGTGTTTGAATAGCTTACTTTTGTGATCTGATATGGCTTCTTATCGTAGAATCATTGTTTTACAGTATTCTATATTTTAATAAAAGCTATGTAAATGACAACTGCATTATAAATAGTTGATTCTTTATTCTTATATTGCCCCAGTCGTGTGTTTATTGTCTTCATGTTGTTATATCATTTATGTCTTCTTTTTATTGAGCTACAGCAATAGCCTGATGGCTTTGCCTATATTAGGCCTTTCCTGGAACGTGAGGCAAATTTAGAGTTTCAAAGCAAAGAATTTTAAAGAAACACATGCAAATCCATATGTTTCTCTCCAGTGTTTTAGCACCTCAAGTCAAAACTACACCTCATTGTCATGTCCTAGCCTTGTTATATTTAACTTTAAATAAAAACCTCAATTTTATGCCTTTAAAGTTGTGGCAGTTTTTCCCCATGGTATCAAAAATGGTATTAAATATGTATTTAATTAAACAAACGTGACAGAAAAGATGGTCATTATTTAAAAAAACACA